>NW_012155840.1:8762107-8805457 GCF_000956105.1 Propithecus coquereli | reverse complement strand
GGCAGTAGGATCGCTTGAGCCCAGGAGTTTGAGGTTGCTGTGAGCTAGGCTGACGCCACAGCACTCACTCTAGCCAGGGCAACAGAGTGAGACTCCTCCAAAAAAAAAAAAAAAAATCAGAGAATTGACTGTCGGTTTTTTAGGCCAATGGAAGAGAGCACAGAAAAGCTCCAATATTCAGTGATTCTGTCTGCATAAGTGACCCACATATAACTCACTCCCTACTGACTCTGGCCTTTGGGACAACAGAAAGACCACAAGGCTTGTAATCCAAAGACTTTCCTGAAGATTCCAGCCCTGGTACCCACTGGCCATGAAATGTTCAAAATTTGAGCCTCTCTGGGCCTCAGTCTTTTCACCTGTAAAATACGGGTAATAATCCCAAATTCAAAGGGCCATTGTGAAGATAAAATAAGTAATAAAAGTGAAAGTACATACACATAGTACCACTCAATTTTTCATTATTAATTTTTTGAAAAGCACATAGCCAAAAGTCATTTGGAATTCCAAAAGTCTTTGGAATACCACATGTTAAATGTTATGCCAGAGAATCACCCTCATAATTATATTTTGCTTAGACTAATATTAAAATTAGAATTCCCCTGCATACCATAACTGACAGAGAGCAGGTATTAGCAGCAGGGGAAAACCAAGATGGAATTTAAAAGTTCAAATTTTAAAAACTACATTTTTTGAACAGAGAGCTTACTATGTAATTATCCTCTTACTAAAGGGCATTCCTCTGAAGTGAGCAACTACCCTTATCTTCAGGACAAGTTCCCATGAAGAGAAAATTATTACAGTTTAAGATATAAAGTTCTAATAAATGAAGACAGGGCCCAGAATTTAAATTTGGCCCTCAGAAAACTGAGGGTTAGAGGACCCCTCGGGCATAATGGAAATAATGTGATGATTAATTTTATGTATCGACTTGGCTAGGCTGCAGCATCCAATTTTTTAGTCAAAAAACAAATTCTAAATGTTGCTATGAAGGTATTTTTTGGGTGAGATTAGCATTCAAGGCAGTAGACTTTGAGTAAGGCAGATTGCCCTCAATAATGTGAGTAGGCCTCATCCAATTTTTGAAGGGCTTAAGGGAAAAGACTAAGGTCTCTCAAGGAGTTCTGCTTCCAGATTGCCTTGGGATTCAAGACTGTAGCATCAAATATTTCCTGGGTCTCCAGCCTGCTGCCCTAACCTGCAAATTAGCCACTTGCCAGCCCCTCCACCCCCATCTCCTGAGCCAATTCCTTAGAATAAGTCAGTCAGTCAAGTCTCTTTCTCCATTATGCAGCATATATATGTGTGGGGGTGTGTATATATACAGAGTCATGCAGCATATATGTGTGTTTATACACATACACAGTTTATACGCACTGAATAATGATGCTTCAGTCAATGATGGACCACATACACAACAGTGGTCATACAAGATTATAATGGAGCTGAAAACTTCCTGTCACCTAGTGACATCATAGCCATCCTAACATTATAGCACAATGTATTACCTTTTCTATGTTTAGATATATTTAGATAAACAAATACTTACCATTGTGTTATAATTGCCTACAGTATTCAGTACAGTAACATGCTGCAAAGGTTTGAAGTCTAGGAGCATTAGGCTATACCATACAGCCTAGGTGTGTAGTAGACCACACCATCTAGGTTTGTATAAGTACACTTTCTAATGTTCCCATGAGGACAAAATCACCTAGCAATGCATTTCTCAGAACATACACTGTCATTAAGCAACCTATGACTGTGTGTGTTTGTAAATATACATATTATACATACACACACACAGTTGGTTCTGTTTCCCTGGAGAACTAATATAGATAACAATTTCAAGAGATGTGTAATAAGGGACTTTTCTCCCCTCTCCACCATGGTTTATTGCCACAGTTAATCACACTCTCTGGGCCCAAGAAACCCTTCACCTCTCCATTCCTTCAAAATCTTTAAATGAGACTATGCTGGCATCAGGCATCATTTTTTTTTTTTTCCAGAGTGCTTTTCCTCTGTAGGCTATAAAACCAAATGCCCTCATTATAATCCTAGGTTTTTCCCAGTCCCCTCTCTTCCATGAGGTTCACGACATGGGTGGGTGGGAGGTGGGGTGGTTGTAGGTGCAGACCAAGACAGAGTAGGGTCTAGTTCCCATAGAACTTACATTCTACTGTGAGAGACACACACAACAAACATGTAAACAAATACATACTTAAGATCATTTCTGTATGCTAAGTGCCCGAAGGAGGAAAAAAAAAAACGGAGGTATGATGGTGCCTAAAAAGAGAAGCATTTCTGAGGGTGAGGGGGTACTGGAGAAGAGAGCTGAAGGAGAAGGAGCTAGCCTTGAGAAGAGCAAGAAAGAGCATTCAGTCTAGACCGAGAGGTGGCAAACAGCCCTGGCACACAGCGCCGGTGCCCAGTAAATTCTGAGCGAATCTTACCGGAGAAGTGCATCTGTAAAGACATAGATAGATACTTAGAGTGGCTACTTAAGAGTCATAGCTAAATCTCACCTCATCCAACCAGCCCCTTCTTCAGTCTTGGATTTGGACAGAGGTTCGGCAGCAACGTCACGTGATGGGGTGGGGGATGGTGAAGGAGAAGCAGCCTGCGGTTCCTCAGTTACAGCACCGGAGCTTGGCCAACCCAGGCCTCACCTTCCTCCTCCGTAAAGTGGAAGGGCTAGGCGGCCCATCCATCAGGCCCTGCCGGCTCCCGCCGAGGTTCCACTTCCTCCGCTAGGCCACTAAGCCCAAGCACCTGAGCGAGAAGCCACTGAGAAGCGGGCCACATTTCCAGGCTCCGAGAGCGGGGCCTAGTCCCACATCCTCTTGCACGCGCCCAGCCGCTCAGGCCTCGGCTCCAGCCCGCAAGGCTCTGGACAGATCCAGACAGACCGCGCACCCCAGAGGGCTGGGCAGCCGGTCAGCGCGGCTGGCCTGAAAGTGGCGTCCTGGGCTCGACTCTTCGCTGTCGGAGTACCGGCAAGCCCGCGTCCAGCTCCGGGCGGAGAGCCGAGACTCGCTAGACTGTGCTCTGGGACCCGGCGTCTCCATGTGCTCCGGCCGCCTCCGTGTCCTCGACTCGCCCCTCCTTTCTGCTCCTTCTTTTCCTTCCCTCGCTTTTCCTGTTCTGAGACAGGACCGCTTTTACTGTCTCCGAGCCGGAGAGAAGGAAGGCAGGGTGTCCGGAAAGAAAGGCTCAGTGATGTGGAAGAGAAGAGGGGGAAGGAGGAGGGAGGCGGTGGGTGAGAGAACGCGCTGAGTCTCAGGCGGCCAGAGCGCAGGGTGTCGGGGCGCGGGGACAGAGAGGAGGAGGCTGCGGACCGCGGCCGACGCGAGAACCCGCTAACGCCGGGAGCCCGGGAGAGGCGCGGAGCGGCCGCGGGGGAGGGGAGCGCCGCGGGAGGAAGAAAGAGGAAGAAGAGCTCTGATGCTCGGCTGTGCCGCGAAGGTTAAAACCGAAAATAAAAATGGCCTAGATGAAGCGGACTACGGCGTCCGGCGGCGTGGGGAGATGGGAGGGGAAGGAGCGCGGAGAGTCAGCTGGGACCCCCGGGTTCGGCTCCGCCTACCTGGTCGGGCGCCCGGCCCGCAGCTCCAACGGCGCCAGCGCCACGCAGTGTCCAGATGTCGCGTCGGCTGCGTGCAGCGGTTTTGTTTAATTTTGTTTGTTTCCCAAATCTAGAAGCGGAGCGGAGCGGCCTTTTCGTTCAAAACTGACATTCAGCCTCCTGATTGGCGGATAGAGCAATGAGATGACCTTGCTTTTCTTTCTTCTTTTTTTTTTCTCTTTTAAATAAATCCATTCTGGAGAAATAGACTTTCGAAGAGGGGAGCGCGGCGGTTCCTGGTAGGGCCGTGTCAGGTGACGGATGTAGCGAGGGGGCGGGCTGCCTGGAGATGCGTTCCCGCGTCAGGCGCTCGGGTTGTCACCGCGTGGGGCGCCGGCGCTGATGGTGGGAAGGTGGTGGGGCGGAGGGGGGGCGCGATAGGCGGGAAAGTGGCTGTAGGCGGGAGGGAGAGGAACGCGGGCCGCGGGCCGCCCGCGCGCGCGCCTCCCTTCGGGCGCCTCAGACTGCCTTTCCCGCGCGGGCAGGGCACAGAATGGTTTCGAGATCTTGGGAGGTCGGGGTGGGGGTAGGGGGCGTGCGCGCGCAGGGAACGCGGGTGCGCGCGCCTGCGGGGCGGAGATGGGCAGGGGGCGGCGCGTGGGTCCCAGTCTGCGATCGGGGGGGCAGGACGGCGCTGCTTACCTCTAGTGCCAAAGGGCGGCGCAGAGGCTGCGGAGCTCGGCGGTGGTGGCTGCAAGAGCATGGTGCGCAGGTTCTTGGTGACCGTCAGGATTCGGCGCACGTACGGCCCGCCGCGAGTGAGGGCTTTCGTGGTGCACATCTCGCGGCCCGCGGGTGAGTGGGCAGCGCCTGGTGTGCGGGCCGCTGCGGCCCTCGTGCTGATGCTATTGAGGAGCCAGCGCAGAGGGCAGCAGCCGCATCCTAGAAGACCAGGTAGGAAAGGCCCTCGAAAAGTCCCAGGCGCAGTAAGCGCTTGGACGATTTTGTTTGGCGTGATTTCATACCCAGATAAATCATCTCTGGACGAGGCGAGGAGGAGGTGGCTACGGAGGATGGAGGCTCTTTCCCCCTTCGGGTTTCAGTTAGTTAGACATGTGATTCTCCCAATACGTTGAGCCTGGAGCCCCCTTTACACACCTCCTGGATCCTGTGAAACTCTGAGGTGAACAGAGAGCTTCTAAATCCACCTTACAAGTCATTAGAAGTGAGTGACTCCTGAATTTCCTGGATGGGCGTCAGTAGACTGCAAACACACACACACACACACACACACACACACACGCGCACACACACACACACACACACACACCCCTTAGGTAAGGTGTATTTCTAGTGTGAACAGAGAGCTTCTAAATCCACCTTACAAGTCATTAGAAGTGAGTGACTCCTGAATTTCCTGGATGGGCGTCAGTAGACTGCAAACACACACACACACACACACACACACACACACACACACACACACACACACACACCCCTTAGGTAAGGTGTATTTCTAGTGCACTTTATTTCGCCCTGGGCGGAATTATTGCTAATGGTCTTAGTTTTCTGGAGGCCGCCTTTTTTCTCCCCAGCCTCTCGGCCGGGTCACCCCTCTCGCCTTTCAGGACACGCTAGAGTAGGGGCACGCACGTAGTTTGACTTCCTGAAATACTAACAGTGATCAAAGGATTGGTAACTGCTACGAGAAGCAAACACTTGCTTCTTGGACATTTTACAGCCCATAAGGAGATGGGCTTTCTTTGTGAGGGGCTGAGTGATTGAAACTGCTCAGGACAACGCTCATATGTTAAAGCAGATGATGGAACTACACTGATGACCCTGAGGAATCACAACTGATCATATTTTAATCATCTCAGACTATAGTTAACACAATTTAAAAATGAGGCCTACTTCTTGAAAAACAGAATTCGAGATAATTTTGTCCTCACATCAGATAAATCTTTGCACAGTTGGTGTAATTTCCTACAGCCAGGAAAATTGAAAAAATATATTTAGCTACAATATGCAGAATGCTAGTTAGAACTTGGATAGTAAGTCTAAAAGTAATTTAGTGAGGCTTCATTTTTATGACCTTCCTTGTGGCATCACTTCCCAGGGAATATATAGCTTCAAGAAGCAAAGACCAGCAGAGGGGAAATTATTTTTTTTAATTGCGAAGTTAAGTGTCTTTTTGACATGGAAATGTAAACCCGTTAAAGCCACCAGTGTCTGATTTGGTGCCTCGATTTCTATTAGCAAAAATTTACAATCTGTAAGATAAATGCACATTTTACCTTTTATTTTCATATTTTGAAGTTGACTTTTAAAAAAGCGTCAAAGGAGCTTGTAAAGGATTTCATGGCCTGTTGCAGGATTTGATTTTAATACATTAACAAAACGCTGCTTTTTTTAAATGGTGGTTTATCTGTAACAGCAAACGGTTTAGCCCTTGTGATACATGTGTTTGAATGTAGTTGTTAATATTAATCTCTATATAAAAATAGCTTTTTATTACCATAGTTAATATCACTCTATATAAAATTATTTTATTTAAATTGTGAAGTTGCTTCTGGAAATCTGCAGTAACAAAGTAGAAAATGTCAATATAGGTAAATGCTATAATTATGTATTTTATATTTTAGGAATATAAAACATAACATTGTGATTACTTTAAGTTAGAGAAATATCCATTTTATAGTTTATTTGTTGTATAAAATGTTAAAAATATTAAAATGATAGGTTCATTGAAAGTAACCATTTCTTGTTATTTAGATATAAATCAATTTTCAGAATTTAAGTGTAAAGTTATTTAAGTGTGTATTCACTACATGAAAAGCCCATTTTCAGAAAGTATCTGAAGACAGAACACATGGCTTAGAAAGAATGGAATATATATCTTGAAAATATAAGCAATATAAGCAATTTTCCAATTTCATATGTGAAATTATACACATAATATAAATATCTGGAGGTGTTAATTATAAATGATATGTAATTATATATTTCACATTTGTATATAATATGCCTATGCTTACATTGATTTAGGAATATATAGATGCTAATTATGTGGGGACTAATTAATTCCTTGAGAGGCACAAGTGCTGAAAAATTACTTGAATTAATTATTTAATACTAATGTAAATAAGATGTTATTTTGGCTTTTTAAAAATGTTTCTGCAAATATGTTTATTATGACTTTTTATATGACTGGAAATGTGTATAATAAAATTCCTCATTACTAGTTTCTTAACCATACATACCTGATGAATTGCATTAATTAATATGTTACTTCTACCTTGCTGTGTTTACAAAATAGTCATATTTTTATCATGAAGTTAAATATTCATTTGTTTATAGCTAACTGGGAATGTGCAAGGTTTTTTTTTTCTTTAACAGCGTAGAGTCTTCTCAAGGTAAGCACTGTGCAGTTAATATAAACCATTACTCCCAATGCGTACACCATCCCCAGTTTGTATTGTGTTCTATAAATGAATAGCTCATACTTATATATTGTGTT
The DNA here is from genome assembly GCF_000956105.1 of Propithecus coquereli. NCBI lineage: Eukaryota > Metazoa > Chordata > Mammalia > Primates > Indriidae > Propithecus > Propithecus coquereli. Next base: position 8,798,375 of record NW_012155840.1, on the reverse strand, counting down.
CTAAATAAGCAATAACCCTTTCAGAAATCAAGACTTAATATTAATTTTACTTCTTTTAGGACTCTTGAATTTTAAAAAGTCCATTATCATCCTAAGGTAGCAATAACGTAGCCTATTGCTATTTATGTCCGTATTTTACAGATATACTATTACATGTTAGTTCATCACTAGTAATTGCCAAGGTAGAGTTGTTCACGTGAACTTAGTAAAGTGATACAAATCATCTCAAAAATAATACGTTCTTGTAGCAAGGCTCAACATTGGGCCCAGTGTTTCTATACTTTTAAAATCTTTAGTGTTTTTTGAGAAACACACACAAAAAATCTCACCTCCCCCCCCACTAAAACAACCTAGGTAGGCCCAACTAAAACTGAAACTTACAGGATGAAAACACCCTAGACCTTCTATCTGCTGCAAAACCCAACCTAATAAAACATTTTTGTGGTGCTCTATTTCTGCAATGTAAATTATGAAAGTAAGGGGACTATTTTATTTTCTAAATATAAAATCATAATGTTGAATATGAATTTTTTAAAACAATTCTCTGAATTCTGATTCTCACATACGTAATAACTAATATTGCCTCTATTTATTGTCTAATGAGATTAATGCACATTTTAAACGCCTCACCAGCAAGAAAAACAATTTTGTATTATGCACCAAAAACGTTGAAGATGTCCATACATTTTAATTCAGCTATTCTTTATCTAGGCATCATCCTAAGGAAAGAAAGATTCTGACAAAGATTAATAAATATGGATAAGTAGTAGCAAGAAATTTAAAATTGCCTAAAACTAGCAATAAAGTGTTAAATTATGGTATAACTATATACTGGAATATTAGATGATCATTTTTTGAAGAATATTTAATAGACTGTGAAATGATTACGTTATAAAGTTAGGTGAATTTTTTAGAAAGCAAGATTCAAAACACTGTACAATTCTTACTCTCTCCTTTCCTCTCTACATCACACACACACACACACACACACACGCACACGCACACGCACACACACACACACACACACACACATTCTTTATGTACCAAAATATTTACAATGTTTTCCTCTCAAGATGAGAGGGGTTGGGGAGGATTGGTGATATTAATTTTCGTCGTTACACTTTCGAGTTTTCCAAAATGCTGTGACCATCGCTAGTAAAATATGCATCATTTTCAAAGCCTTTGACACTGTACCAACCGCACATTATAGATGAACTAAGAGCTTCCTTAGCCTTAGATGAGTAGGGAGGAGGAAAGGCGAGGGAACTGAGTTGTGTAAGTACCGTACACAAGAAAGTGGCTTTAAAGTCTGTGACTTCAGATTCTAACGCATGGACGCTGTGCCTGTTCACCAAGAAGTTCCGTTTTTAATTAAAGGTTAAAGCCATAGCTATACCTGCTGCCAAGCCTCCATGGTGTTAGGCCTCTGGTCACAGAACTTGCGCCCGCCTTGAGATCCCTTCTCCCCGCACCGCCCTCTTCACTCCACCCCTTAAGCACAACTTGCCCTCCCTGGGGGACGGCTGGGGATCGCCCACCGCCAGAGCTAGGCTGGAGATGCTGGGAGCTGACTGCCAGGACCCCAAGAGAGCCGGAGGGTAGGAGGTGAGACCCCGCTGCTCGGACCTCACCCCAGTACACCCCCCTTCCCCCCCACCCCGCCCCTAATCTCCCCACTCGATTCCTTGAGACGCGCGGTGCGATGCGTGAGATTTAGTTGGCAGCAGGGGCAGGACCCTCTGGCTAGAATTTAGACGTTTGGCCCACTTATCACTCCCGAGCATTCACCCCTTCTATTTTCAGCCTCCTTTGCGCCTCGCCCTCCCCCAAGTATTTCCGCAGGGGAAAAGATCGTGGTTGCTTTGCCGTAACTGCAAGAAGAGGAAACGGATTGGGGATTCACCGGGCGGGGAAGGGGTGGGAGCAGGTAGAGTCTGAGTGGACCTCGTGGACTAGGGCGGAGGTGGGGGAGGAGCAAGGCAGGATATGACCAGAGGCATCTCTAGGTCATCTACCCACCTTGATACTGGTGGCCAGGCCTCTTTTCCTGAGTGGGTGACTGAGTGGGTGGGTGGGGAATGAGTCAGGATCACAGGGAGGAATTAGAGGGAAAGTGCACTTCCAAGACTTGGGGGCTATTTGGTTCCCTCCCACGCCAGTTGGAGACCAAAGAGTGCTGAAAGGCCTAGCCCTCTATCTGTTTCTCTGTCTGGGGTCGCAGGTTGATATGGAGAATGGCCCGTAGTTATTTTTCCAGTGATGATGTCTCTCAACTGTTTTCTTTTTACGTTGCAGCTTTCCCCATGTTTGAAAATTTTCTTCCTAAGTTAAAACATTCAAATGAAATCGTGATTATAAAGATGTTAGTAGCTATTAAAAGAAGACCCATTTCCATGACAGTAAGCTAACCGGTGGAGAAAACTTTGGGAATAAATGAACGCTTTGTTCATTAGATGAAAAAGGGTCCCTTTAAAGATTTTGATCCTTCCTAGAAAATACCTACCAACTTGGGACCTCAGTAGATTCACCGTATCCTAATTCATGCTATTTCAATGTGTATTCAGCAAGCCCATGTGTATTTATGATTGTTGAAGTTAGCAAACGTCAATATCATTTGTTTTTTAAAAGAAAGGAGGAGTGAAGAAAATCTGAAGTGCTTGTCAGTCTCTCAGTGCATTTATTTATTTCATGAGCCCTGGTATGATGGTTGCATTTCGGCAGAACAATATAATCAGAAAGAAGTAACGAAAGGAGGAAAAATTAAAATTATCATCTACAAGATTTAAATTCCCAAAGCATCAGAGGTCCTTTTAAAAAGAGTAAGTTGACTTTTATTTTTTTATATGAGTAAAATATTGGCTTTGTTCATGAAAATGTAAACATTTTATCACAAAAGATTTTTAAATTCTTTAGCTAGCTCTCAGTTTTCTCCTTCACCTTCAAGGCAAAATCTCATAAATTATTTAAATGGCTTCAAAGCCAGTAGGAATTTTTTTTAAAGAGAGAGGTTCTTTAGAAGAATTATGTGAACAAAGATATGTAATCTCTTAAGCAAATTGGAAACTACTAAAATTGTAAGATCAGAGTAATTTAAACAAAATGCCTTTACTTCCTTAATTGAAGTATGCAAGTAACCAGAAATTAAAGATACGGCAAAGGTTATCTGCAGCATCATTACCTGGGCTGCATTAAAAATACACATTTCTGGAGCTCACCACCAGAAAATCTGATTCAGCAGATTTGCTGTGGGTCCTAGAAATCTGCATTTTAAATAAACACTTCAAGGGGATTCTGTTACAAGTGGTCCACTGGGACACAATTTGACAAATATGACCCATATTGCTTTTTTAACCTTAGTTTTGCTTATTTATTTTTAAATTGAGGTCTGGGCTTTTAAACTTTTAAAGATTTTAAATTTTAGAGTCAATTGATCACCCTTTAAATGCCAGGAAGGAGAATCTGAGTAATCAATGGAGGAGCTATTATACCAAATGAAGGAAACCTTTTATTTTTATGTGATCCTTCATCTGAACTGGAAAAGATTGTCTCATAGATGCCACTTTTTTACAATCAGAACATATTTGGGGGAAAAATAGCAGGATAGATTTGTGTTTCAAAGCTCTCAGCTCCAAACAGAAAATTTCCACATAAGACAAATATGGTATCTTTTCTTTTTAAAACACTATATACACTCACCTCTATTTACACAGGATGCATGGATTTCTGTCTATCTATCTATGTTGTAATAAGGGGTTTCTTTCATTTCACTTTATTATCCAAACCAGGCTCATAATAAACATGACAACCTAAAATTATGTAAGAGAAAAAAATCAAAACACAGGTTTAAATTATGTTTATTTAAGATTAAGGCAAGATTGCAGTAAAATGTAGCCATAACAGAATAAATCACTTATGAACAAAATGATGGTTCTTTGTGTCTCTGTAAAAAGCGTAGTGACAAGGGGGAAAATATAGATGAATAATTTAAACTAAAGATTAACAATTATAAGAAAAACTAAAATATGATGCCTTCCAAATTATAACTATTATTTTTCTGCTTTTAAGCTAGAATTTGTCTAATATTACATCAACGACTTTGCTGATGTATTAGGAAAAAGCTCATGTTTTGCTTTCTTTTCTCGAGTGCCACCATTTTCTTGCTCTGATTCTCTCAGGCTGCCAGATCATCTGACTCAGCAATTGTAAAACTCACCCAATTTAAAGAAACAGCAGCTATCTACAGAACAATATCTCCCAATTAAAAATCTAATTGTTAAATGTCCATATAACATGGGACAGTTTGAAGTTTACTCCATGTAGTTTACATGCTGAATAGTTGAAGTTGAATACATTTTATGTAACATTTGATTTTTAAAAGAAGCTTATTGAAACTTTCTTCCTAAAGCATATGGTTAAGTTCTCTTTTCCCTCAAAAATAATTATGAATAGCTTAACAATAATAAAACACTTCAACTTAAATTATCTCATTTAATTATCATAGTATCCTTATGTTTTAGATATTTGACTTTTTCATTTCCTAGATCTATAGACTAAGGCTCAGATAGGTTGCATGGCCTGCCAAAAGTCATTGACTAGTAATTGGTGTACAATTGAATTTAGTTGCCTTTGGAGTGATATAAATATATATATAGTTTCAGTTCCATCTTTTCTAGTTAATTGTTGTTTTGTAAGTTGCTTAACCCTTTTGGGCCTCTGTTGTACTCAGCATTAGCCTCATATATCCCAGTAAATATTTATTGATTGAGTGAATGAAAAAGTTCTGAAAAATAAGGCAACATAATAATAACTAAAGTTCTTAGGGGGCTCTAAAAGTCACTGAATCTCATAATATAGCAAGGAGATTAACACCTTTCAAAAATTTACTTTTTGCCCAGAATAAAACTAATTGAAAACTCCCTGTGAATATAAATATAAATGACTTATTCCTACTTCTATTTAAAAGTAATAAATGGGAAACCAACATAGAAACCAGCATAGAACCAGCCGAAGCATGCAATAGAAAGATCATTTTCTTGGCATTCATATGACCTGTGATCAGATTCCATTTCCTTTACTTATTCGCTGTTATGGTATTGGGACTAAGTATTTAAAACTCTAAGTGTTTGCATTTTCTCATCTGTAAACCTGAGACAGTACCTTACAGTATTTATGTAATAAGAAGTAAATAAAATAGTATATGTAAAGATTCATTGTAAATTTTCAAACAGCATATATTTGTCAGTTATTGTTGAAATTCCTAATTAAACTATGCCTTTAAGAAAATATACTAGTTTACTTTTACAGTAAATGCCTACTTCATAAGCATTTAATTATTGAGTAGCTAGAAATTCCCAAAGTCCATTTTAAAGAATATACATATCATAATAAAAATATATTTATTTATTCAAATTCCTGGTACACTCCAAGGTGTTACATAAAATGAGTGTAAATTTGAATACTTTTTTATTCACACCTCTGTATAAGCTCTTCTATGATGGCCTTTAGGATGTGACTCTAAGCTCTTCTAGTATCGTTAAATAGATATTAAACAATGCTCTGTTTTCTAAGTCAGGAAATCAAGCTAGTTTTAGAAAACTGAAAGAAAAAAGTTATTGTCTCCTTTATCAAAAAATTCAATAACTCAGAATAATAATTTCTGGAGGAAACACTAAGGGATTTTTAATTCCTTCAGAACGGTTGTCACAGTCTGAATATCTGAATCCCTAGTTTGGGTCAGAAAAATTTTCTAAAAGTTTTTTAGTATAAAAAATTGTGTGTGTGTATGTTTGTGTGTGTGTGTATAATGGAAAGAATGATGGGCAGAAACATTAACATCATCCTGAAAACCTTCAAAATATCTACCTTAGAAGATGAACTTCAATTATTCCTATGCATACTTGAAGAAGTTATTTAGAAGTGGGATAGCAAAGACAACATACACTAAATATTATACTTCCTTAAAGCTAAATTGACTTAGGGGTTTAAAATTGGTGCAGACTTATCATAAAGTATATTCTGTTATTATTGTCTTTTTAAAAAATAAAGTATGGAAGTTACAACCTTAACCATAAGAAAGAAAAAGGTATAACTACATCCTCAACCCAGAGACTTGAAGGAAAACATGAGTAGAAATTTTAAATCTGTACATGAAAGGTGCTAAAACATGAATAGGAAGTATTTTTTAAAAATTTAGTTAGGGTTGATTACATTCATCATGAAGTAGATTCCCTTGAGGGAAGTTTAATCACATTTCAGATAAAGAATGTGATTTGAGGAAGAGTTGTCCAACACAAGAAAATTTTCTTATGATCTTTTATAATATTAATATTATAGGGCAGTTTGGCTTCAGAACTCTCAGAAGTTCAGGAAAGGCCACAGAAAATTGACTACAACAGTAAAATTATTGAGTCCCAAGAAAGCAGGCTACTTTTAAAGGATAGTTTTTAGGGGTAGTGGGGATTGTGGGGGACAATCATTCTTCATTTGATGAGGCAAGTTTCAATATAGATGGTACACCTGAAATTAGAGTATCCTAAATCATTGTTAAATCCATCAATCAACTGTGAATATTCAAACCCCACCCCCAAGAGTGAAAACTGAATACAATATTATTCCTCTATGAGTTTCAACAGTATCTCTACATTCTAATAGCACTTACATGCATCAGCAGCATAAGCAGAAATGGGATATTATATATGTTTATGGCTAGTAATTAAAAAGCCAACACATATTTGAAAGAAGAAAATCTATCACATCAAGGAGAAAAAAGAGAGAGGTTGCAAATAGAGATTTAGAGAAAGTAAACATTGCAATTTCTCAACTTTGCCTATAGTTTCCCCATTGTACCTTCCACTTAAATGCACACCAAGGAATGGCGGTGGTGAGTGGCAATGAATGAAGAGGAAGCATTGAACTCAGGGACCCATGATTTAGTGAGGATTTTTTTGGAAGGTCTTTTATTATATACCACAGGAAACTTTGTTACAAAGAAGCTCTGTTTTCAAGGGGTTAGAATTCAAAGAAGGCAGAATTAATTACACCTTTTAGAAGGTATTTTCTTGTTGAAACCACAGATACCTGCCAGAATGCACAGTAATGAACAAAAAATACCCAAGAGGAAATTGACTTTGATGGCCTAAATCAATATCATGATAGTAAACATTATATATATTCTCAAAAATAAAAAAGTAAGTTCTGTTTATTGAGCACCTACTGTATACCTAGATTTTTATATATCTAATATTCTTTATTCCTTATAATAACAGTATGAGGTAAGTTTTATTTTCCCTACTTTGTGAGATGAGGAAGTTTACCATAATTTATTCAAGCCTGCAGACTGGAAAATGAGGGGTCAGTTCTATCTAAGTCCAAAGAGTAGGATTGACCCATTATCCTACACTGTATTTATGCCACCTCCAAAATTATGATTAAGGATATGGTTGGCATTCCCACCACCCACGTCAAGTCAAAGTAAGTAGCTGTGGCCATACAAAGGATAGAGACCAGAAAGAGGAACTGAGTTCAAGATCTGCCCAAACATTTATTAAATGGGTAACCATGGCAATGTACCACTCCTCCATTTTGTTATGTATAAATCAGAAGGGTGGCTTTTTGAAAAGCAATTTTGCAATATGTTTCAAGACCTTATACTCTTTGAAAAACTACTATTTTAGTGGCAATTAGAAACACCTTAAATGTGTGACAACAGAGGCATCATTAAGTGAATGATAATTTTTTCAGTGGAATATGCTGCAGCTGTTAAAAGTAGTGTTTATGACATGTTTTTGGAGAAGTTTGGAAAATGCTCTAGTGATAATTCAGAAGAAAAGCTCATTTCAAAATTGTGTAATATTCACAATATAGAGACTGAGCAAAGAAAAAGACAGGACGGAAATATTTCAAAATGTTAATAATTATTGCTTTTGCATAGGGTAATTTTTGTTTATGTAGCTCATTCCTTAATTATTTTCATATATGTGAGCTATAATCAGAGAAAAAAGCATTCAAAAATGAGGGACTGGATTAAGTGACTTTGAGGAGACTTTGAGTGACTGTGGTTCCAATTTCTATCACTATTACTACCAGAGAATAATCACAGAAACACAGTGGTTCCCTAAAGTGGGAATCCAGTCACCTTGGTCTAGGTTTCACAACTTGCTTGATGGCAGGTACCATCTTCAAAGGAAAGGAAGCATTACCAAGTTGTCCACCATGTACTGTATAAATTAGTCAACAGGATAAAAGATATAGTGGGGAGAATGTGGACCTCCCTCTCAAACAGAAATGGGCACCTTGCGTTTGTATTCTTATCTTCTTGTGCATTATTAAACACTCTGAGTCTCTTTTCTTCCTTTATGGGAAAAAAGCTATTAATAATACTCTGTATCCCGTAGGACAGCTCTGGAATTAGAAATGATATACGTAAAATTGCCTAATGCTTGTCAAATAGTTGGGTTCAATAAATGATAGCCATTGTGACTTTCTTGGCAACTTTCAGTGAATTTCTTATTATCTTTATTTCTATCTGTCTGCTTGTCTCCTCTAATTATATGTCTTATTACTTATTTTGTTCCTCAGGATGGGCTAATTGTCAACATCTGTGCTATGCAAAATACACACCATATATACAATATATGCGCATATATATGTACATGCACATGAACTGTGATAATCTTTTAGTTACCCCAGGTGACCAAATAGCCATAAGAAATTTATCAACATACAAAAGGTACATTTACAATATAGTTAAGTTAGGGACTGATTGTTTTCATGAGCTTCAAAGATTCCTCATTTTACAAGAGTCCACTCTAGAGATATTTTTAACAGCAAATTCCTCATACAGATTTAAAATCACATTTGTTTTGCATACAATTTAGAAAAGATATCTGCTGTATAATAAGTAATATACTTTTAAGTTATCTTCAAAATGTTCTTGGGAAGATGATAATAGATACTGCAGATTCTATACCCAGTTAACATTTTGGAAACCAAGGTTGAAAAATTGTGACTTAACTATAATTATGCATTAAGTCTATAATAAATGAAGGCATTTTGAGTTTTTTACTCCTTGCTAAGATCCTGCTTGAGCATGAAAAGGAATTTTACAATAATTCTGAGTGGAAATAGCACAGAATCCCTAAAAAGGGTTTCTTACAGCAAATACTCAATAATTGTGCTATGCTGAATTTAATTAAATAGAGAATAAAGGGAGAAAGAAACATCTTCCATCTTGAACCTTCTAGACATCTGTTTCTGGGTACACATTGCCTTTTCTAAGCAAACCTATTTGGAGGACTGCTCTACTTTCTCAGAGGTCTCCCTTTCATGCTGAAACTATCTTTTCTCCTTGTGGAAAATAAATAAATTCCTTGTTGTTTTTTACCTAAGAAAATACTTTTTACCCATACTTTCACAACCCACTTTGGATACTGAACTCACAGGTTTCTCATCCAGGAGCAGTTTGAGGGGTGAACAATCTCTTCTTATAAATCTGTTATTATGCCTACTTTGTAGATGAGGACATTGCAGCCAGGAAAAAGTATCACTTGTTCATGGTAACAAAGTAGGTGGTAGGCCTGAGACTCTAATTTCCTTGTATTATTGTTTTTCTAAATTTAAGGGAGTGCATGGAATTATTCTTCTGTTGCCCTCGACTTCAAATAATTCTCTACTGCACCCAGATTCCTATCCTAGATTCTGTGCTATTTCCACTCATCTAGACAGGCTTAACATAGCTATGTCTAGAAGCTCCATTACAGGGTATATATCTTGCTCTCACAGGCTATTTCCTAAGGAATTCTCTTTAATTATGGGATTTCTTCCAGACTTGGAAATACATCTTTTTCCTAGTAACACAGATGTGAGGTGTCAGTTATCAGAACGCATCACCCCTGTCTTCCTTCCCTGTACTGTTAACGTAGGCTGCCTTAAAGAGCTCATCCCAGCTCAAAACCACCATCCTTCTCCAAAGAAGCAAATATCTTGATGGTTATTACCAATACATGCTCTTGATTAAGAAACTTTTCTTTCTTACCATCCACAACTTTAAGCCAAGTGCCTGACATATAGTAGGTACTCAGTTACTCTTTGTCAGTAAAGTTAGGAACGATGATTCTAAAAATAGTTAACTCATTTGTCTATCAGTTTTGTTATGTTTATTTAATTCATTAGAAGGGCTATGCACATAGTACAAAATTCAAACAATACAATTACAGAATGTGAAAAGTAAGTCTCATATCCATCCCAGTTCTTCATGTCCTTGCCCCGCAGTTAACAGCTTTTTCTATATCTTTCCAGAGATATTCTATGTATATTTTATTTTTAACCTCAAAATATATTTTAAACAATTGTTTTTAATAACAATGTTAATATTGAAAATGATAAATAAATATATGTGTATGCTTTTAAAACATGTTTTACTATGTGTGTACTGTCTACTTGATGTAATAATCTCATTAAGCATAAAGGATAGAACAAGATATAGATCATTTTTTAAATTATGGACATTGAAGCTAAAAATAGTCATAAAGGATTTTACAGTCAAAAAACCAGCTCATTAGATAAATCAGGTCACTTGGTCACTCAGTCCCACTCTAGAGTTATTGCTTCAACTCCTTTTATTTTCCTAGCAAAATCATCTTGCTTATCACATGAAATACTTGCATATCATGCATATCATACCTTGCCAATCCTGCAATACCTAATTTCAGAACACTACCTTCTCAAATATTAATATATTTGTCTCTGGTGATGTGTTGAGTTAATATCTACATCAGTATTATTATTACTTGATTTGTAGGGTTTCTGAAGTAATAGCACCATTGCAAGGTTCTCCTTAGTTTAGAGAAAGTAGTCAGGTGTCCCTATAGTGTCATGATCTCCACTCTCAGCTGGGCCCTCCAGTCTGATAAAAAGGCTTCTCTGAGTCCTACTCAGGTCCATCACCTTTCTTTACAAGAGGAAACCTTTACCATTCTTATCATTCCAAACTTTTACCATTCTTAAACTTCCTAACCCACCAGCTCATCCTCACTCTGCAAGCAAGCTGGCCTCTGCAATCATGGAAAAGAAGTGCCTGCACTTCCTCCCTGCTCTGACCTTTTCTTCCTCCTCAAATCTACCTGTATCTATTGTGTCCAGATATATGACTGCCCCTTGTGCCTTGAGTTCCATTTCTTCCTGACCTTTTAGGAACTTCGGGTTCTCAGAAATACCCTATCTTGCTGTGTGCTTAACTTTTATTTTTTTTCTTTATTCTCTTCTAATTGTGCCTTTTTTTCACCTGGCGCTTTCCCTTCAAGGTATATATGTGCTCAGATCTCTTCCACCTTCCATCTGCCTTGCTTCACCATGCTTGTCCTTGAACTATCACAGCTGAGCTGTGAAAGGATAGTTCACATGCAAGTGTCCCCACTTCCTTGCCATCCCACTCACTCTTGGTTTTCCTTCTGGCTCTCTAAGCAATCCTGCACAGGCTCTTTTTCAGCCTCTTCTTTCAGAAGTTCATTTTTCCAGGCTCTCTCCATATGTTCCAGTGAATTACTTTCAGTTTTCATAAACTTCTATGCATCTGCACATGTTCTCACCTCTACCTGGAACATCTTTCTTCTTCTTTTCCATCTTTATACACTTTCATCTTTCTTCAAGACTGGGATCAGCTCTCAGCATCCAGGAAGCCTTTGGCTAAGCCACTAGAATTGCTCTGGTTCCCTTTTCATTTTCTTGTGTTATCTTCTGCTTCCTTTTGCTCTTCTGAAATCATTACATGTAATGCTTCATAATTTAATCCCCCAAACAACTGTTTGAAGTGAGTACTATTGTTATCCCAATCATGCAAATGAGAAAATAGATGCCCAGAAACATTAAGTAACTTTGTTCAAAGTCAGAGAGCCAGTAAGTGGAAAAGCCCAGGTCTAAACCCAGGTGGTCTGGCTCTAGAGTTCTTACCTTTAACCTACCCTCACCCCATTCCTACCCTTAGCCTCTGAGCTTGTGGAATGAATGAATAAGTGGTACCATATTTTTTTTAAAAGACTGATCAGAATTGAGACATTTAAATCTAATTGTATAGATTTTCAAAACTGCCAAGGCAGCACAGACCTAAAAAAGATCATGGCATTCTCAGGGAAGAGGAAAAGTAAGTATGGGGATGAAATAACAGAAACCAACAAACTTTAGAATTTAGAAAACTTTTTGACATACATGATCTTATTTTTATAAACCCATGAAATATATTATGGTCCCATTTTACACATGGGAAATCTGAGGTTGGCATAATGAGGCCCAGGATCCTGGGCTTTATATTTTAATTCTGGGGTTTTGCCCCTCAGATCCGAACTGATATGTATAAGTAAAGTGGAAGTGTGGTAGGTTCTTTAAAAGAATAACTGGGAATGTTTTCACACTATTATTAGCTATTTATTTATACAAGATTTATAATTGATAATGGAGCCAATTTCTAGAATAAAGGGACCCCACCCAAGGATGCCATAATTCTTCTGGAGCTCTACTGCAAATGCCTGAGCTAGTATATGCATGTCTAAAACCTATTCTCTGCTCTAGATATTTGCAAAGCATTCAATTCCATGTCCGTATATAATGCATCCAAAGATTGTTTTTGTAGGGTTCTATCTCCCAATAGCGCAAAATATTGCAGAAAAGCTCAGAGTTTTTGGTTTTGGTTTATTGATTGATTGATTGATTTTTCTTGAGACAGGGTCTCACTCTATCGCCCTAGCTAGGGTGCAGTGATGGTAACTCACAGCAACCTCAAATTTGAAATTCCTGGGCTCAAGCGCTCTCTCCTGTCTTAGTCTCCCAAAGTGCTAGGATTACAAGTGTGAGCTAGAGTTCTTGATGTGGGAATCCATAATTGACTTTCAAAGCAATCCTTGAATTTCCTGAAAATTTTATTCAGAAATGTTTGTCCTTGGTGAACCCACCTTTAAAAAAAAAATCATTACATACTTTTTTTTTTTTGAGGAGAAGGTCTATAGCTTTCAACAGGTTCTTGAATGAGCCTACTCTTCCCACCTCCCCACCCCCATCCCCAAGATTAAGAACCATTATTTTAGTGATGGAAACTAATATTGATATTGGTCTAAAAGCCAGACATGTTACAAAAGAAGTCTGTGCCCTCCCTCTCATCATCACAACCACTATTTCCCCCTTTCCCATCATAAAATACCTTAAGCTAAATTAAAAGAATTTTATGTTTTTTATTTACAGTTTGAAATTTCCACATCATTGCTACCCAGATAATTGAGAGGTGCCTGAAGGAAAATACGGATGGCACAGTGATGTCTTGTGGATTTGTATAACAGATGTAACATCGCCAAGGTGTTTTCATTGGCATCACTTTAAAATTGCATGTTTAACTGAAAGTACAATAAGGTATTCTGGGTCCACAAGATAAGTCAACCAGGAATTGAAACATAACTTCTAAACAGTGCTGGATTATCCAGTAGGCAGATTAAACATGCACATTAGACATCAGCAAAGCCTGAGCGATCCAATATTTAAAAATGTAATGTATACATATATATGAGAGTGTGTGTATATATATTTAAAAGCACAAAAAGTAATAGTCACAGGAAATAGTAGAACTATGTTATATTTCCTTTCTTGTTATATACCCTTTAGTTTTGTTTAACATTTCATTATATGTAAGGGTGGTAGAGGGTACCCATCATCCTTTCAGTGGTTAAGGCCTTCTTGGTCTTTCTTTTTATATAATAGTGATAATGCTATCCAAAGCATTTTCTTTCTGTGCCTCACAAAAAGATTGCAAGAGAATTCTCAAAATGGATAATTTAATAGCTAACAGGTCTTAGTTTAGGATGTATGGCACTGTTCTTAATGCATATATACACATCAATTCATTTAAACTCACAACCATCCTGTAAGGCAGGGACCACCCTTACCCACCGCCCGCCTTTGTAACTAAGAAAAATGCAAGATATTTTCAGTAGCAAGAAGTATGGGGGGTTTGCAAGGAGACCCAGGACAGTGTGTGAGCCTGGTCTCTGAATCACTGTACAACTCTGCCTCTAGAACACCGAGCACTTCTTCTGGTCTAAGAATAATGACTCGTTAAGAACAGAGTCTGTCCTTCCAATGATTCCCTCCCCACTTTCTTGGCTGCTTACAGGCAGAATTCTTCCCCATCCGTATTAAATAGACTTCATCTTTTCCTAGCCAGCCCTTATACCAGGTAATGCACATGCCCGAGACACCGGACACCCTCGCTCCAGACATCCGTTTTAAACGTGGGAGGGGGCAGAGGCTGGGCGGAGCGGACTGGCGCGCAGACTAACTCTCCAAAATGAATCCTTTGAGCTAGGATTCTGGCATGGTAAATCGCGGGGAAAGCCACGGTTGAGCGGGGGAGGGGGAGAGTCGTCGGAAAGAAGGAATGCTTCCTAGTCATACGGGCGATAAAGATCCTCGGTGGGGCTCTTACCACCAGGAAGGGATAGCTCTGAAATTTCTTCATCGAACACCCTGGTTCAAATTTGGCAGTTAGGAACCTCGCGCAGCTTTCTCGTGCCAGGAGGTTGTACCGGGGAGGAAGGAAACGTAGGGGAAATTTCGCTTTAACACAATGAACGCTCTCCGAGACCCACGTGCGCCCTTGCCACGGTCGGGGAACCGGGTGGGTGGGGTGCAGCAGTGAGGAGGGCAGCCGGGGCGCGGAGTTGGGGGCAGGTGGGGAGGAGCCCAGGGCGCCCTCCTCCCACCGCTGGGTCGGCTCTGGGCGAGGACCGCTTCCGGCCGGTGCCCCCAGGAGAGCCCCGAGTGGGCCGACTTCAGGGTGTCACGGTCGCGGCGTGTTCGGAGAGAATGGCACTTTCTCGGAGAACACGTGAACAGCGCCCTCCTGCAATGGAAAGACGCCGCGATCCCGCAGGAGGAGTCGAGGGGCAGAGTCTGGGGGCCTCTTCCGCCAGCCGGGGAGGAAGAAAGAGGAGGGGCGGGCTGGTCACGAGAGAGCGGGGCGGGCTGCAAGCGCTCCCCCGCGGCTGGGGAGGGGAAAGCGCGAGCGGGGAGCGGCGGGGAGCAGCATGGAGCCCACCGCCGACTGGCTGGCCGCGGCCGCGGCCCGGGGTCAGTTCGAGGAGGTGCGGGCGCTGCTGGAGGCGGGGGCGCCTCCCAACGCGCCGAACCGCTACGGTCGGACCCCGATTCAGGTAGACAGAGGGTGTGCAGCGCGAGAAGGGGCGGGCGGGCAACTCTAGAGGACAAAGTTGGCAGCTGCATCGGAACCAGGTCCTGCTTCGATTCTGGGAAAAGGGGAGACTTCCCGGGGAGTTTTCAGAAGGGGTTTGTAATCACCGACCTCCTCCTGGCGACGCCCTGGGGGCTCGGGAAGGCACAAAAGAAGTGAGGAGACTTGGTGCTGCAGATCTCTAGAATGCTTTGGAGATCTGGGGGGGGGGGGGAGCATATTTGTATTAGATCGGGGTATGCTTTTTATCAGATATAAAACTTACGAACGTTTGGAATAAAAGGCGATTTTTAAAGAAATGTAAGATTTGTTGGGACTACTTAGCCCCTAACTCACAAACCCCGGAATGGAGCTTATCATCTTCCTTGGTAGGAGGGATTTCAGTGGAAATCTACTGCCTGGTAAGCTGGAATAAATATCAATTGAAATTATTCAGAAGCAACTACATACTGTGTTTATTTTTATTTTAAATGAGTAGGGGAAATATGTGCTTGTTAGAAGAACTTAAGAAATAAAGATGAACATTTATGAAGAAAAACATTAGTGTGATCTCTCCTAAGATAAAGTTGTGAATTTAGTTACTATTTGGGGCATACCTAATATTATTTTTGCTGTTGTTAACTTAGTTGATACAGTTTAACTTACTTGGGATAGAGTTTTCAATTCCTCATTGCGACAAGTGTATTTCTCCTTTAGACTTTGGTTTTGTGAGGGGCGGGGAAAGGAGTGTCGGTGGGTTTTTTATTTGTTTGCCTTCACTAACTTCCTAAATTTCAGACTAAAAAACAATTTTTCCTGACAGTCACCACCCTAGTTTTATTCCCAGTGGCGACAGTGATTGTAATTTTGAAAAAGAAAATTTATATAAAACAAAATACATATTGCATAAAAAGACAAAGGAAAATTATTTGGAATTTCGCAAACTTCACTAATGACCTCCTTCCTGAAACTATATTACACAGGTTTAATTTTTAAACTTTAAAATACATATATAAAAAAGCCAAAATGCTTAAAATTTGAGGTTATTTGAGATCTGAAGTGTGCAGAAATTTTGAGACTAGAGAGGTTGGGTGGTTACACAAGATAACTGTGGGTCCTTTAAAAGTAATGCATTCGTGATTCATACTTTGGCATTTCTAAAATTTTGCCAGCAGCTTGGAGACCAGGAGTCCTAAAATGTGTTAGAAGAGACTCATTTGTTTAAATACAAAAAGGAAAAAGTGGATAATTAGTTTTGATAATTTTTTAATGGGGGGAGAAGAATATGGATTAAAGGGGGTATGCTTTTGTTTTAGAACCCTAACCAAATTGGTGTTAAATGTAGAAACCTTAGTTTATAGAAAAAAAATTTAAAGTACTAAATTCAAATTAGTTTCTTATCAAATGGTTTTAAGCACCTTAAAAATTTTCATTTAATTGATTCATTTTCTTTTTGCTTTGGATTGCTATCATGATTTAAGTATTTATATGTGGGTTACTTGTCAGCTTTTTCATGCCATGAAATATAAGAAAAACATTTAAGACCAGTTTTATGACCAAGATGAAGGACTTCCTTAGTTACACAGAACTGCACATTGCATTTTTTTTTCTTTTTGTAGGTATAATTTGGTTAGCTTATATTTTCTCCTTGTGTTTTTGAAAACTAAGTCAGTTTCACTTTCTCAGGGCAGGATTCAACCGTAATATAATTTATTATGGTTTCTTGATTTAGACAAATTAAATAATTTGTGTTTAATTGATACAGAATGTAACTAAAAATAAGTAATTCCTCTTTATAATGTCAATATCCCTGAGCTAATATAACCAAATCCTAAAAGGATATAGGATATAACCTTATCCTAAAAGGAATTGTCAACTACCACCACCACTCACTATGCAGCACTCACATTGTAAAATTGCTGTGATTATAGACACCATTTTAAAAATTCCTCTTTGGGAAGGGCTTTGTTTCAAAGGTAATTTAGGAACCAAAGAGGTGATCATCTCCCATTTAATGAACTCTCAAATCACAAGCTTGGGAAGTGTTTTAATTTCCTATAGCTATTGTAACAAATTATCACAAATTTAATGACCAATACAAACACAAAATTATTATTTTAGAGTTCTGAAGGTCAGAAGTCTAAAATGGGTCCACAGGGCTCTTTTCCTTTTGGAAACTCTAAGGGGGAAACTGTTTCCTTGCCTTTTCCAGCTCTAGTGACTATCAAATTTCTTGGCTCATGGCCCCTGTATCTTCTGTCTGATGTCTGCTTCCACTCTTCATTTTTTCTCTCTATGACCCTCTTATGAGAACACTTGTCATTATGTTGGGCCCACCTTGAAAATCCAGGATAATCTCCCTGAAGACCCTAAATTTAATCATATTCTGTAATGTATCTTTTGTCATTATATTCACAGCTTTTGAGGATTAGGAAGTTGACATCTTTAGGGGGCATTATTCAGCCTACCACAGGAAGGAATTTTAGGGCTAATTAGATAAGCCTTCCCATTTTATACACAAAGAAATTAAAGTTTTTGAATTGGAAAACATTATGCTAAGTGAAATAAGCCAAACACAGAAAGACAAATATTGCCTGTTCTCATATGTGGAATCTAAAATAACTTTATTCATAAAAGCAAAGAGTAGAATGATGGTTACCAGAGGCTAAGGGGTGGGGGAATGGGGAGATGATAATCAAAGGGTACAACACCTGAGTTAGATAGGAGGAATAAGTTTGATTTTTTTTAAGATCTATTGTATAGTCTGGTGAATATAGCTGATAACTGAGTATTAAACATTTCAGTATCGCTAAGAGTAAATGTCACATGTTCATTTGACGAAAAAGTCAAATATTTGAGGTGATAAGTTAATTAGCTTGAAAACTGAGGGTTATTTTAAATTTTTTTTCTCTTTTTAACAATTATCATGATCTGGGCTTGGATATACAGCAGTGAGCTAAACAAAATCTCCAGGCCAACATAATTTCATCTCAAAACGAGGGAGGAAATACAGCAAGTTAGGCTGTAGTAAAAGCCGTTTTGTTCCTCCCTTTTTGCTGTTGCCTGTGACTCTGGCAGCGTTCTGCCTGTGGCTAAAGCTCCGCAAAAGTTTGACAATATGATGGAATTCAATGCGTACTGGAAAATGGGATGGATGGGAGAACTGGAGAAGGGAGCTGGTAACTGGAAGCAAATGAGGGGTGATTAGACACCTGTGGTTTTTACAGGCGTCTGCTTGGGGGGGGGGGGCAACTTCACAGATAAGACTTCTGGCAAACAGTTCTGCCAGCATCCTCTCCCTGACCACTCTGCTCTCTCCCGCAGGTCATGATGATGGGCAACGCCCGTGTGGCCCAGCTCCTGCTGCTCCACGGCGCAGAGCCCAACCGCGCGGACCCCGCCACCCTCACCCGACCGGTACACGACGCCGCCCGGGAGGGCTTCTTGGACACGCTGGTGGCGCTGCACCGGGCAGGAGCGCGGCTGGATGTGCGCGACGCCCGGGGCCGCCTGCCCGTGGACCTGGCTGAGGAGCGAGGCCACAGCGACGTCGCACGGTATTTGCGTGCGGCCACGGGGAACACAGAAGGCGGCAGCCAAGCTGCGGAAGGTCCCCCAGGTGAGGACTGATGATCTAAGAATTTGAACCTTGAGACCTTCCGAAGCTCAGGGCACTCATTTTCCAGAAAAAAAAAGTTGAGTCGGGAGAGCTGGGTCTCAGATCTGCCTCAGCTCACTTGCCAACCTGTGGGACAGACTGAGTCTCCTGATCGCGCTGCCTAGCCAGGGCTACAGATGGAAAATAGCCGGAAATGGACTTGCGCACGTGAAAGCTCATCCTATAAGCCCTACCCAACCCACAACAACCCAAATACTCATTCTCCCCGCAGCTCTGGGCCTAGACTGCGGAGCATTGAAGACTCAAGAGGCTAGAGGTCTAGTGCTCCCTCTTCCTCCAAACTAGCTGGCCAGCCACATCCACTCATCAGGTCTCAGTTTCCCCATTCGCATACATAGGTGGCTGGACCAACCCCGCGACTTCCACACACAGTTGTGCTGTGGCATCATCTGTCATTCTCTGCTGTTTTGCACAACCCTACTAATGTGATCTTCCACTTTAGTGGTGGAATTTTCCAGAGCTTCTGAGAGCATCTGGATGGAGATCTCGTCAGTCCTCGCAGTCTGCACACCTGAATTTGCAGCACTCTAAGGGAAACAGAGATTCTCTCTTTTACCTCTTCTTCATTTAAAATTTCCATGACTTTCCGTTTCTGCAAGCAATCACTAAACAAGGAATATGGAACCCTGGTCCTCCCAACCTTGCTCTTCAGAAACCTCAAAGCCATTTTCTAAATTTTTTTTTTTTTTTTTTGACAGGGTCTTGCTCTGTTGCTCGGGCTAGAGTGCAGTGGCGCCATCATAGCTCACTGTCACCGAATTCCTAGGCTCAAGAGATCCTTCCACCTCAGCCTCCCGAGTAGCTGGGACTATAGGAGCAGGCCATCACACTTAGCTAATTTTTCTATTTTTCGTAGAGATGGTATCTGGCTATGTTGCTCAGGCTGGTCTTGAACTCATGAGCTCAAGCAATCCCCCTGCCTCAGCCTCCTAAAGTGCTGGGATTACAGGCGTGAGCACCACTTCCAGCCTTTCTTTTCCCCTACTCCCACGTCTGTCTGTCTTAAGTGCCAACTTTACTCTGATTATTTTTCTGGAGAGAGAACGTTTGTTTTAACAAAATAGCTATACGAAGCAATACATAAAATTAACACGAATATTTACGGTAAAATATGACTTTGAGGATAATGAAATCTATCTTATTTTGGTTCAGAACTGGGGCATTTGGGGTCCCTGGGTCTTAGGGGAGCACAGAGGACAGGATGTAGAGTCTACCTCTGGGCCCTCTGCTGGGAGGTGCTGTGAAACAATGCAAAGCCCATTGCACCTTCAAAGTGAGAGGCTGGAAGTACTCCTTTAGTCGGCCCACCCTCTGTCCTCCTCCAATTACAGCTTGCATCCGGGAAGCAGTGTAGAAGGAGAAGCCAGTCACAGCGCTGTTGCGGGGCGGAGCAAGAAACTGGAGGCGCTAAGGTAGAAGAGGGAGTAAACGATTGAATTCGGTCACTGGCAAATGAGTAAAATGAGCGACCCTTAATAACCAAACCGAAGATGTTTAACCCAAGCACACACGTCTTCCTTCTTTCCTCCTCCTCCCTTCCTTCCTTCCTTCCCTTCTTTCCTCCTTTCCGCTCAACACCGCCTCTCCAAGCACAATTAACTCTTCAAGATGCTATTACAGTGATCAGCCCGTTCTAGGTGCTGCATGAATGAGACAAAGCAGGATCCTGCCCTCATAGAGTTTACATTCTAGGAAATGCATTAAGCAAGATTAACAATGTATTTTCAGAGAATGAGTTTGTAAAACCAATGCGATGGGTAAGAGTGAAGTGTGAATAGGAGGAGAGGCTAAAGAGTGGTCAGAGAACCTGGCGGAAGAAAAGAAAGCTACGAGAGGAAGAGAGACTCTCAAGTGTAAAGACTGAGTCAGGAATGAACACGGAGGGCTGGGAGGACCGAACCGCGAGCTGGAGCCTGTATGCGACGAGATTAAGGAGGAGACCAGAAGCCAGATCATGAAGGGGTCTTGTAGGTCTAAGAAAGGAGCATTTGTTTTGTTCTAGAAATGATAGGAGCCATTAGCGGGTTTGGAGGAGAAGGCGTTGGGAGGGAGGCGATGGGACTGGAACCAAACTTTCCCACGCGGTGGAGACGCGCCAAAGCCTGACGCGCCCTTTGTTTACCGCGAACTCGAGCTCGCTGGCTCACTCTGCACCAGGTGCAAGAAATGCCTGGGGACACGGGAAGAGTGAGGACACATCTTCATGCCCTCGAGCCTGCATTGTGTCGGGCAAACACTGGCATTCGTTATGTAATACCTGTTTCCTCTTGCAACGCCGCGGGTTGCGCTGTCGCCCGCTCTCCGCGCTCGCCGGGGTGGGCTGGGAGCAGCCAGGCAGGCCGTGGACGCGCTGTTGGATCAGCGAGGCTCCGGGAATGCGGTGGCGGTTGGCAGGTTCTGGAGGGACGAACAGACTCTATAGCGACGGTTGTTGGATATTGAGAGAAGGTGTACGTAGGCGGGCGAAGCCATTGCAAGCACTTTATCCATAAGTGCTTGAATACGCAGCGGGAACTGCAAAACAGGAAGGTGGGATGGGCAGTAAATCTTTGGCTTCTGATTTCTAATGTCCATTTTCTTTCCGCCTTCTGCAGACAGCCCCGACTTAAAGAATCATTGAGACCGTGAGACGCGTGAAGACTCTAAATCATCGACGTTGATGATTTTTCAAACTGCCCCCTCCTGATTCTTCCCTGCTTTCTTAGTTGCAATTTACATTACAAAATAGAAATTTTTTAAAAAAAAAATTTGAACTGCTTTTTTACATTGATATGCTTTCACCCTCCCCTAAATTCCCATTTATACATTGTTATAAAAGATGAAAAAAAAAAAACGTTGTTTCTATCTTTTCATTGGGTTGAAGTTTTGGGGAGTGAATGCTCGCGCCCTAAGTACACATGTTTGTGGACACTTCCTCTTGGGAGCCTCCCACGCTCCCGGAGCTGTTGGCCTTATTACAGCCATTTCGTGAACTGGGAAAGCTCAGAGGAGTTACTTGGCTTTTCTTGAGTCAAGCTGCTGGCAAATGGCAGAGCCAAGGCTGGAATTAAAAAATAGTTTTCATTCATTCTCACATTTATTCAGTCAACATTTTTTGAGCACCTATTATGGCACTGTGCTAGGGGTATAGTGTGTGTGTCTGTGTGTGTGTGTGGTGGTGGGAGAGAGGATATCATCTAATGATCACACAAAACATATATAACACCAATTTCATTGACTGGAAGACAACATTGTTTCCAAGACTCGCCGTCTTTTCATGTATCTCTTAGAGAGAAAAATGCTGCAGTTGGAGTATGACACACTATCTGGATTGTAAACACATCCCGATCTCAGAGATGATAAAACATCAAAAGCCAGGTCCTAAAATTGATGAAATACGGTTAAAACCTTGAATAAAAACTCCAGGGAGAACTCGGATTGAAGCCCTCTCTCGCACACCTGGCGTTCCTTTATTACCTGGCTCCGGTCTCTAACCTGGAGAGTTTGGGGGCATTTTGCCAATGGTGCCACAGCTGGTAGATGGCGGAGACACGACAAACGTGGCCCACAGCCCCGCCGTGGGCCTTGCATAGGCTGGCTCCCCATCCTCGCTTCTGCACTCTGGGACGCCCATGCTGAAGGCTCTAGAGGGTTGTGAGGTTGCCACTGACCACCACCCAAACCAAAGGGAACTGCTCTTCTCTACCAAAATAGGATTGCTGCAGGGACTGTGGCTGAAACTCCAGCTGGAGTGAGGAGATTCTCCTATCCATGCTGCTTCATCACAGGCTGGAACACCATGCCTTTATTATTTATTTTTTCTGGAGATGCAATCCACATAACATAAAATTACCAATTTTTAAATGTACAATACAATGGCATTTAGTATACTCACAATGTTGTGCAACCATCACTCTTAACTAATCCAAAACATTTTCAACTCCAAAGAAGACCCCATTAAGCATACCTATCAAATCTTCCTTGCCCCTATCCCCTGGCAGCTAAGAATCCCCTTTTGTCTCTATGGATCTACTTATTCTGGATATTTCTTATAAATGGAATCATACAATATAGGACCTTTTATGTCTGGCTTATTCTCTGTTGTAGCATATATCAATACTTCATCCCTTTTTATTGCTGAATCATATTCCATTGTATGAATATGCTGCAAGTTATTCATTTGGTGATGAACATTGAAATTGTTTACACCTTTGGCTACTGTGAATAGTGCTGTTATGAACATTCATGGGCAGATATTTGTTTGAATACATGTTTTTTAGTTTTTTATATAGAGTTATGAGTAGAATTGTTGGGTTACAAAATACTACAATTCTATGTTTAACTTTTTGAGGAACTACCAAACTGTTTTCCGCAGCAGCCACATCATTAAACATTCCCAAGAGCAATGCACAAAGGTTCCAATACCTCTACATCCTCACACTTGTTTTTTTGTTGTTGCTGTTTAAAGCCATCCTAGTGGCTATGAAGTGGTATCTCTCTGTGGTTTTGATTAAAATCTTTCTACTGATATGAAGTATCTTTTCATGTGTCTATTGGCCATTTGTATATCTTTTTGGGAGAAATGCCTATTCAAGTCCTTTGCCCAGTTTAAAATTAGTTTTTTTTTTCTTTTTGTTAAGTTGTAAGAGTTATTTGTATATTCTGAATGCTAGGCCCTTATTAGCTACATGATTTACAAAATATTTTTTCTCATTCTATGTGTTGTCTTTTCACCCTGATAATGTCTTTTGATGCACAAAAGATTTTAAAGTCCAATTTATCTAGTTTTTCTTTCATCTAAGAATCCGTTGCCAAATCCAATGCCATAACAATTTTTCCCTGTTTTCTTCTATGATTTTTACACTTTTAGCTCTTGCACTTGAATTGCTGACCTATTTTGAGTTATTTTGTGCATGGGGTATAAGATAGGGGTGTAACTTCATTCTTTTGCATATGGATTGTTGTTCCAGCATGATTGGTTAAAGAGAGTATTCTTTGCTAATTGAACGGTACTGAGACCCTTGTCAAAAATCAGTTGATGATAGATGTATTAACTTATTTCTGGACTCTCAATTCTGTTCCATTGGGAAATATGTCTATCCTTATGTCAGTTTCACACTGTTTTTATTACTCTATCTTTGTAGTATGTTTTGAAATTGAGAAGTATGAGTCCTCAATTTTTTTCAAGATTGTTTTGATCTGTTTCAAGATAGTATTTGGACTCTGTTACAACTCCATATAAATTTTAG
Organism: Propithecus coquereli; assembly: GCF_000956105.1. Lineage (NCBI taxonomy): Eukaryota > Metazoa > Chordata > Mammalia > Primates > Indriidae > Propithecus > Propithecus coquereli. The sequence continues at coordinate 8,774,263 of NW_012155840.1, read as the reverse complement.
AATCAGCTTTTACAATCTATTTTTTTAAAGACCATTGGGATTTTGATAAGGATTGCATTTAATATGTATATAGCTTTGGACACTATTGCAATGTTGACAATATTAAGCCTTTCAATCCACAAGTACAGGTTGTCTTTCTATTCACTTAGATCTTCCCTAATTCCAGCAATGCTTTGTAGTTTTCAGTGTGCAAATATTACATCTAATTCATTAAATTTACTCCCAAGTAATATATTCTCTTTGATGCTATTGTAAATGAAGTTGTTTTCATAATTTTCTTTTTGGATTGTTCATTGCAAGTGTATAGAAATACAACTGATTTTTTTTTAATACAACTAATTTTTATGTGTTGATCTTCTATTCTGAAATGTAGTTGCTGATTTTGTTTATTAGCCTGTGTATGTGTGTGTGTGTGTGTGTATTCTTTAGGATTTTCTATGTATAAGATCATCTCATCTATGAAGAGGGATGGCATTACTTGTTCTTTTCCTGCTTGGATGCCTCTTATTTGTTTATTCTTGCCTAATTGCTCTGGTTAGAACTTCCAGTACAATGTTGCTTGTAAAATTTTGAATAGAAGCAGCAAAAGCAGGCATCCTTGTCTTATTCCTGATCCTAGGGGAAATTTGTCAGTCTTTTACCATTGAGTATGATGTTGGCTGTAATTTTTAATCTCCATAATAAGGCTGATGAAGTTCCCCTCTACTTACAGTTTCTTGAATGTTTTGATAGTGAAAGAGTACCAGATTTTGTCAAATTCCTTTTCTGCATCAATTGAGATAATCATGTTTCTTCATTCATTCTATTAATATGGTGTATTACACTGATTGATTTTCACATGTTGAACTCCTAGTATTCCTGAGATAAATCTCACTTGGACATGGTGTGTAATCCTTTTCATATGCTGCTGGATTTGGTTTGCTAGTATTTTGTTGAGATTTTTGCATCTATATTTATAAGGGATATTGATCTGTAGTTTCCTTTTTCTTGTAATGTCTTTGATTTTGCTATCAAAGTAATGCTGGCCTCACAAAATGAGTTAGGAAGTATTCCCTACTCTTCTGTTTTTTGGAGGAGTTTGAGAAGGACGGGTGTTAATTGTTCTTTAAGCATTTGATATAATTCACTAGTGGTCCTGGGCTTTTCCTTGGGGGTGTTTTTGACTACTGATTCAATTTCTTTGTTATAAGTCTGTTAAGATTTTCTATTTTTCCTTATCAGTTTTTGTAGTTTGTGTTTTTCTAGAAATATGTCCATTTCATCTAAGTTATCTAATTTTTTAGATTGTAATTGTTCATTGTATTATTTTATAATCCTTTTTATTTCTGTAGGATCGCTAGTGATATCCTCATTACGCTGCATTGAAGTCATCTTTCTCCTCCCCCCACCACCAATAATTTATCTTAAAGTCATCTTTTTCTTGACTCTGCGTATGCTTGGTTGCTGTAAATATTTGACTGTTTTTCAGAGTTCCCACAAAGTCAGTTCTGACCGGTTTTGCTTATTCTTCCATGTTCCTGTGAAGGGGAGGGCCCTTGGAGCTACCTACTCTGCCACTTGCTCTGACTTTACCTGTTTTTTGTTTAGTTTGTTTTGTGTTAGAGCAGGATGGTCAAATGCCTCTGAGGCGCCAAGTTCCTTCTTCCATTTACTTCCCGTGCCTGGCCTTCTCACTTTCTGGTTATCTGTCGCCCACCATTTCTCTGAACCTAGACTCTAGCTCTAACACTCAGCCCTCAGCCGTCTCCCTCCAAATTTTCTACACCTCACCCCCATCCCGCAAGTGCAGGACGCCCACTCTCCTCTCTTCAACCCCTCTCCTGTTCTCACCCTCTCCCAACCCCCATGCCACCCCCACTGGACTTCTGCTTGAGAGACAGTCTTCCCAGTTTTCCCCTCCCCCTTGCCAGCAGGCTCCGCCGCGGCGTGGGCACCTCAGGGAGCGCACCGGCGCCTGCTTTAAGGCCACCGGGCCGCGGGTCAGGCAGAGCTCATCCCCGGGGCCCGTTCTCGGAGATCGGCGTGTGGCGCCTCCACGCCCGCGTTCCCGAGCACTCGGAGCGCACGCACGCTGGGCCAGGCGGCTGCGGGAGGGGCCTGTAAGGGCCATACCGGGACTAGGCCCGGGTCCCAGGAATGCTGGCGGAGAAGGTCGCAGTGGCCACCGGACACCGGACACCGGACACCGGGTGAGAAACTATGGCCGGCTGCCACGGGTTAAAAAAAGAGAGAGAGGAGAAAGAGGAGAGGGACAGAGAAGGGGGAGTGGTTCTAAGCGCGGCTGTACGGGCGCTGAGGCTGGAGGATGGGCAGCGGGCCTGCACCTCCGAGGCGGGGGCTTTTCCGTCACGGACGAAACCTCCGAACTTGCGACGGAAACATTTTCAAGCTTCTCCTGGAGTGAGCGCCGGGCAGGCGGCGCGGCGGCCTCGGAGGCTGCGGGCCGGAGAGGGGCCCTTCCCTCGCGCGCGCCTCGGAAACTGGCTGGGCTCCTCCGGCGGCCCGCGCCAGCGCCACATACCCAGGGACAGGTCGGGCGGGAAGGTGCCGACTTCACGCCCTGCACCTCCTTCCAGATCTCGCATGCCTTACTTAAGTAAGCAAGTTCAAGTAATAAGCAAATAAACATTTTTAAATGAATACGTTATTTCCTTTTTTTTCTATTTGAACTTTTCTTTGAGAGAGTTGTCTTAAAACGCTTCAGTAGTTTTCTGAATTCTTAATTGTATCTTCCTCAAATACCTAACATCATAGTTGAGTGTTGCCGCGGTTCTATCTGTAGACTATTTGGTTTTAGAGAATTGTTTCTCTAGTGGAATAGAAGCCAAAGAACAAGTCTGAGGATATTGCGCTTACATTCTCTGCCTGTGGATTACTATTTGAGACTATTTAAGTTATTGCCTCTGTTCATATCTTTAAGGCATTTCTGAACAAACTGAGAATAAGCATTCCCTAACCCCTGTCTCCATTCAGAGGGATAATGTAGCTGCCCCAGAGCCTGTTTGCACTCACTAATAGAAAAAGATATGTGAAATTTGGAGGGAAGTCATGTGAAGAGTTCTAACTCTGTAAGTAATCTTCCCAGTCCTGAAGACATTCAAGAAATAATCACTGAGCACCTACTGTGTACCAGGCAATAAGAGTAAAGGACTCACCAACTATCTCAAAGGGGAGATAAAAACAGAAGTAGAAAATACTGGTGTTGTTCATAAATCTTTTAATGTTTTGTTCTAGCTGCTGCCTTCTGGGAGAGTCTTCCCCATGGCATGGAGAAAAATTTATTAACAAATTAAATCCTCCTTGCTCTGTAACTAAGGTGAACCTTCTTGATTGGATAAGCATTGCCCAAACTATTGAGAAAAAAAAAATAGCTCCATCCAAAAGACCCTAGTGTTAAGTATTTTTTCTTTATTGATGTGGGGAGAGAGAAGAGTAGTACTCCCTTCATTATAAGTTATTTAATAAAGTGATACCCACTGTTATTAAAGACTTGGGTGAGAAAACTTGTTAAAGATGAAATTTGAGGTTAGCGACCAAGGAAGTCAATCTTAGGATCCTTCTACCTGTCAACTTCTAAGTCACCAAGGCTGATTAACTGCTGTATAGTTTTAAAGCTATTTTAACAAGCAAAAAGTTTTTATTAATTGCCATAATTTCACGTTTTAGATAGATATGAATAGTAAGTCAAAATAGATTTGGCCTTAGAAATCACGGACTTTATAGAATGAGGAACTGATAAGATAGGTTTTTACAAAGCCAAATAATAATCAAAGTGTTTTCCTAACCACCACTGAGTTGCAAATGATGAAAGGAGCAAGAACAAAAATAAAGTGAATGTGTTTCTCTTTGTTAGGAAAAGTACCTCAAGGAAGTAGTTCTCAGGAAGGTGAGGCAGTCAATCAATCTGCATACCACCACCGAATAAAAGTGGATCTTTCAGGAAAGTGGGGTGAGAAAGTGACCCAGGGTTGTGAGGGGCCAATCTGATCAAAGGCAGGTTTTTCTTGTATACAGAAGAGCAGAATTAATAATTCCCATATCCAGTCCTATATTAAGTAGATCAGTCATGTATAAAGTAAAACAGAAAGAAAGAGATTTCATAGTTTTAGTTGGAAATTAGTATTCTAGTAAATGGGGTTGGGGGGTGATTGAGCTGCAGATCTTCTGGGAAAGGCTAAAAAAGAACTTCCTTTGGGTGCTTATAGGCAAATTAGGTTGATCTATCTATCTTTCTTTCTTTTTTCTTCTTGTTTAAGAAATTGTTCTTATAGTGTTAAAAAGATGTGGATAAACATTGTTGAGGGGAAGTAAATTTGTATCACATCTATGGATGAAAATTACCAGTATCTATGAAAAATTTAAAGGGATATGCCTTTGACTCAGAAATTCTACCTCTAGAAATTTATTCTACAGATATATTTGCACATGTACAAAATGGCCCATTTATGAGAACAGTCACTGTAGCTTTGTAATAACAAAAATATGAAATAATTTCAATGGCTATAAATGAGGAGAGATTTAAATAAATTATGAGGCTTTCCTACAACTAATAATATAGAGCTATTAATATTGAAAAGAATTTGGTAGATTTAGGAAATATGTAATGATTTCAAAGATATTGTTGAGTGAATAAAAAAGCTACAGGACTATGTATGTAAAATATTTAAAATTAAATTTTAGAAATATTTGTATATGTGCTTGTATATACATAAAATATTTCTGGAAAGACACAAGAAGTTGTTGACTATTGCCTCAGGGGAGTGTGTGAAGGAAGATTTACTTTGTACCAAATATAATTTGCTACCAGTTTTTAAACTAACTATATGAATTATCTAATAAATAAAATAAATGATAAAGTAAGTGAAGCTCTGGTAGAAGGAAGTTTTTCTAGAACTGACTACTTTCTGTTTGGTAAGACTTATGCAACTGTCAAATTACACTAACAGGAAAAGAAAAAAGAACACACCAGGGTGAGTGAGTCAGTCCCTTATCTACGCCTTAGTTTCCTCCTTTGTAAAGTGGATACAAGGGTAACTACTTTGCAAAGTTTTTGTTTAGACAAGACATAAAAGTATAAATTACTACATTGTCAGACACACAGTAGTTATTCATTACATGCTAGTACACTAGTACATTACCTATCCACACTCCTCTGGCTCAGCCTTCCAGTGTCATCAAGCAATTCCCAAACCAAGCTGGGCTTGAGGCAGGAAGAATTTAGGCATAACCAGAGCATCATCTCACCAACACAGGATTTGACATTAACAATAAGACCATCCCCTTCAACTTCATTTACTAAGCAAACATTACCTGCCAGGTGCTGTGCTGGGTGATTGGATATAATGGTGAGCAAACAAAACTCTGATGTTTTAAAAAATAATATGCAGTTTGTACATGAATGTATTTACATTCAAACAATACAGCATAAAATTAATGTTTCTCTTGACTGCTCCTCCTCTCCCCAGAGGTAACTGGTGATATCAGTAAAGTGGGGGAGTCCTTGATGACTCATGGCTTTGGTGCATGTTGTTTTCCCTTAAATAGCATCATACAATATGTATTGTTCTGTAAGTGGCTAAAACATCAATATGTCTTGGAGATTTTTGCAAGTCAGAAAAATTCTTCCTCATCTTTTAAACTGCTGCAGGTAGCCTATTGTATGAATAAATGTTCCATTTATTTAGTCATTCCCCTGTTGATAGACATTTAAGTTGTTCTCAATTTTTACTAGCATAAAATTCCCTAAATAATATTATCTACATGCTTTCCATATAGTCAAATATTTCTTTTTTCTTTCTTTTTTCCTCTAAGGCAATTATTAATCCTTGGTTATATACATTAAAAATGTTTTCTGCCAATCTGATGCTTGTGTTATTATCTAAAATCCCTATTTTAATAAAATTTCCTTAGTGTTTACATAAATTCCCTTTTGTGTACCATGGTTCCATCTAGGATATTATATAACATTTAGTCATAATGTTTCCTTAGGCCCTTCTTAGCTGTGACAGTTTTTAGTCTTTCCTTGCTTTGGTAACCTTGACAGCTTTAAGGAGAATGGGTCAAGTTTTTTGTTAATGTCAATCTTTTGGAATTAGTCAAATGTTTTTCTCATTATTGGACTGGGATAATGGGTTTTTGGAAGGAGGGAGGACCACAGAGGTTAAAAGCCATTTTCACCATATCATATTAAGAGTACATACCATCAACATGACTTATTACTGTTGATGTTGGCTCTGATCACCTTGCAGAGACAGTGCTTGTCAGGTTTTTCCATCAAAAGTTACTCTTTTCTTTCCCCTTTCCATACTATATTCTTTGTAAGAAAGTTACTTTGTGCAGCCCATACTGAAAGAGTGGGGAGTTATGCTTCACCTCTTTTCAGGTAAAGTATCTACATAAATTAATTGGAATTTTTCTGCATGGAAGATTGTCTCTTCTCCCCCATTTATTTATTTATTCAATTATTTATTTGTATTTGTATGGACTCATGGGTGTTTATTTTATACCTTGGGTTATAATTCAATACTATTTTCTTTTATTGCTCAAATTCTTTCAGATTTGGCCATGAGGAGACCTTTCAATTTGCTCTTTCAGTACATCCCTTTGATATAGCCCCATCTTTATGTATTTGTTGTTGTTGTTGTTTTACCACTTCTTTACTTTCAACACTACAAGATACTACAGGTTCATCATGTCGGATACTCTACTCAATCCACTACATTGCCTAATTCATTGCTTTTTCTTCTAGGATGTAAGGGGGTAAAAAGGTACACAGGATCATAGACTGATTTTCTAGAGATCTTCCCTAAAGATGAAGGCTCTTGAAAGATCAGTCTAAAAAATCTATAATGTATGAGGAGTAAAACTGGAGCCCTATAGCTGGATATGAATTTTTCCATAAACCCAAAGAGGGTAAGAATCTGACTTTTGTGGCCATTAGGAAAATCCGGACAAGATTTCTCTTCCATAAAATGGGGTAGGGATACAAACACAAATGACCTCTTAATAGGACCAGGTGGATTAAGAAAGATAAATCAGCACACAGGATGAACTGACTCTGGGGAAGAGGAGAGAGACAGATTGGAGTGGGGCTGCCTTCCTCATGAATCTTACCATGGTGAATTCAGACACAGTCACAGAACAAAATCTTGGTTCAACGTAACTAGAGAAAATTAGTGTCACTTTTCTATTTCTCAAATGATTTCATAAACAAGATCTTCATAAATTGTTGCTATAACCTCCTACAAAATTACTGTGCCAATTTTAAAATCAGAAAAGAGAATATCTGAAAGATCACATAATTTATTGAGGGCATGAGAACCTACTAAGCCTTAAGTAGTGATACTGAGATCTACACAAGCTTCCTTAACTAAGGGCTATTACTATACCTATTTTAGAAATGAGGAAGCTGAGGTTTAGGGAGGTACTATAACTGGCCCAAACACATACAACTGGTGAATGTTGGAGCCAGTATTTTATTTCAGTTCTGGCCAGGAGAATAGAGGCTATGCCCATTGGGCCTGGCATTGCTCTGGACTGGGTGGTCTAGATCCTTTGGCCTTTCTCAAGAAGACATTTGAGCCTAAGGCTATCGTGACCAATTTCCTTTACCTCCCCATAATCTCCATAATGCTCTATACTTCCTTATCCTTAACTCTAACCTCTCTCACCTCCCAAACTTTCCACTGTACTCCCTGGTACTTTTACTCCATAGTCACTTAATGCCCCCATGGCCTCGACCTTTTCTCAGTTTCTGCCCTCTTCTGGTATAAACACAATCCAACTCTCCTTTGAGGACGTTGAATTTCCTGCATCCCTTTCAAGTGGAAGTTTATTATTCTCCCTCATGACCAACCCAGCTAAAGGTCAGGAGGTGAATTTGAGACACCCCCACTGCCCCCGCTTCCCATTGTCTCTTCCCCAACAGGTATGGGTTGAACTGTGTCCCCACACAATACATATGTTTAAGTTCAAGCCTTTGGTACTTCAAAAAGTGATCTTGTTGGGATACAGGTCATTGCTAACACAATTAGTTAAGATAAGATCATACTGGTTTAGGGTGGACCCCTAATCAAATATGAGTGGTGTCCTTATATAAAGAGGAAATTTAGACACAGATACACACATAGGAAGAAGACTATATGAAGATGAAGACTGCCTCAGTCTGTTTGGACTGGTAGAACAAAAATACCATGCAGCCTCAAGCCCACATGTGGTCCTCCAGATCCCCAAGTGTGGCCCCTCAACTGAATCCAAACTTCACAGAACAAATCCCTTTATTTACCGTTAAACTAGTCCTCACAGTTCTGGAGGCTGGGAAGTCCAAGATCAAGGCACTGCCAGATTTAGTGTATCTATGGTGAGGGCTCACTTCCTGCTTTATAGATGGCCCTGTATTGCTCTGTCCTCACATGACAGAAGAGGCAAGAGCATGCTCTGGAGTCTCTTTTATAACAGCACTGGTCCCATTTATGAGGGCTCCATTATCATGATCTAATTACTTCTCAAAGCCCCACCTTCCAATACCAATACATTGGAGGGTAAGATTTCAATGCATGAATTTTGGGAGGAGTTAACATTCAGTCCATAACAAAAGCAGAGATCTATTAATACAAGCCAAGGAACACCAAAGATTTCCGGCAAACCACCAGAATCTAGTAGAGAGGCATGGAACAGATTCTTCCTTAGCATCCTCAGAAGGAAACAACCTTACCAACACCTTTATCCCAGATGTCTAGCTTCCAGAACTTAGAGGCAGCACGTTTTTATTATTTAAGCCACTCAGTTTGTGATACTTTGATGGAAGCCCTAGCAAAGTGATACACCAACTTCTGGCAAAAAAACTGGTTTCATTTTAAGGCTCAGACTATTCAACCCAACTCTTTCTTCAGATCTCAGTTTAATGATTGTTTCCTACGGATACTTCCTTGATCACGATCTTTGATATAAACTCTCACAGAACAATTTTCTTTTTTTTTTTTTTTTCTGGAGCACACACTTACCTCAGTTTGGAATTACACAAGTGCTAGTTGGTGTTTAATTAACATTTGGTCTCACCTACAGACCCTAAATTCTATCACAGCAGCAAAAGTTTCTGCCTCATGTACCATCATGTCCCCAGAGTAGGTGCTCAGCAAATATTTGTTGGATGAATTAAAGCTTTCTATTGTTTTGAAAGTTAATTCCTTTTTGAAATATAAATAACCTCTGGCAAATAATCCAAGTCTTATCAGTTATACTATATTCAATATGTACGTGAATGTCAGGCGTAAGAGGACACTGAGCTTTGTATTATCAGATAATTGCTTTCTATATGACAGTTGGCTTCTTACTGAGTCCTATTTCTTGATCTTGTCCACTTTGACCATTATCTTATTGAATTCCACAGACCTGTGGTCTCCAGAATCATCTTTATGGCCTTTTAGCAACAGTTGCCTCTGATACTTCTGTGGGTATCTTGGTAGCAGTTGTCAGATTTTAATTTGTTTTAGCCATTACCTGGCATGTTGGCCACACTCCTACCTTTGACCATGTTTGTTTTCTAGTCTGGTTTTAGAACATTGCAGATGATCTGCCATTAATTTTAGCCCCAAGTAGAGGAAACTATTGCGCTTTTCCAAGTGGTAGCCACAGATAGCTAGTGCTATTTTGAAATTAGCCAGGGGTGTACTATGGCTCACTATGGGGCAGATAATGTCTTGGTGATAAGTGTGCATGTAACGGAACCTCAACCTATGGGATACTTCTTGGATTTTTTTCTTTAAAGGTGTATCTTCCCAGTTGGGGCACCAATGGTAGACATTGTGCAGGGATTTTAGAAATGCTGGTGGATTAAGGTACCAGAAAAAGTAAGAGGAAAAGTATCAGAATTTGACTACATAACTGGTACATTTTAAAATTTTATTTAAATTTTAAGTAGCTATTATATTTGCAAGGTTTGAAAATCAAATATTACTATAGGTAATTTTGGTTTAATAAAAAATACATTTCATCTTTGACCAGCTTCCTGGTACAGAGCTTCTAAAACCCTTAGAATTTCCTGAGTGATAAGAATATCTTTTGTATGCTAATGAGATGAGTCATGGCAGGGGCTCTTAAATAGATTAAAATTAGGGGCTCACTAGAAAGCCAACATAAAAGGGTTAGAACTTTCAACTCCCCTCCTCACCTCTGGGGATGGAGAGTAGGGGGTAGAAATAAGGTTCAATCACCAATGGCTAGTGATTTAATCAATCATGCTCATGTAATGAAACATCCATACAAACCTCTCAACTTTGGGGTTCAGAGAGCTTCAGGGTTGGTGAACACACTGAGGTGCTAGGAAGGTGGTGCACCTGGAGAGGGCATGCAAGCTCCACACCACCCCTCATGCCTTGCTCTACGAATCTCTTCCATTTGCCTGTTTCTGAGTTGTTTCTTTTATAATAACCTGGCAAACATAAGTAAATGGTTTTCCTGAGTTCTGTGGATCATCCTAATGAATTGTTGAGTGAGGGAGGGGTTGGAGGAACCCTCAAATTTATAGTCGGCTAGGCAGAAGTATAAGTAGCTATCCATGACCATCTGGAGTTGGGGCAGTCTTGTGAAACTGAGTCCTTGACCCATGGAGGTCTGTGCTAGCTCTGAGCAGTTAGTGTCAGAAATGAATTAAATTGTTGAACACCCAGTTGGTGTCAGATGTTAAAAGGTAAACTTTGGCATATTAAAGTTTTAAAGGGGAGATCACTCTGAATCCTGCTAACTTGTACCAGATATGTTGACCTAAGAAAAGAAACTGAGGCAAAATTAATATAAGTAGAGAGTTTATTTGGGCCAAATTTGAGAACTGCAACCCTGGAGACACAGATTCAAGTTGCCCTGAATATACGTTCAAATTAGCAGCAGTTACACATGGGTTTCTAGAAGGAAAAAAGAAGGGGCAGTTCCTAAATTGAACATAAGCTCTTGATTGGCCATACATTGTTCTTTGTATCACAAATTCCAGGAACATGGGTGGAAATAATTAATAAATTAAAAAGCCATCTATATAACTGGATTGGTTTCCAAAATAGGACTTTCTGGCATTCAGCTGGTTATTTTGAAAAGGTTTCTGAATTTTCTCTAGGCCCATCTCTTTGTTTCCTTATAAAATCCTGTAGTGAAGTTTTATGATTTTGGCTTTCCTTGGCATCCATTTTTAATCTTCCTCTAACTAACACACCCAAACTCCTTTTTGAAAATGTTTAGATTCTCTATGTGTGCTTTAAGATGTAAATTTGCTACACCATTTTCTTTAAAACTCTGTGAAGGCTTTGGCCATGTAGGACAGATAAATTTTAACTTGTTCTATTTATAGAGGCACAATTTAATACAACTGACCTTTTAAACTAGTGAATTTTACCTGTCTCATGGCTGAAATTTTAAAATCAACAATATAAGATGTTTTATCTGTATCTGTGCATATTTTTTGCATACATGTCTGTGTTTGCATATTATCTACATGGTACCAACTTGACTTAAAAATAAACGAGCATTCACAAATTCACAAGCTGAAGTGCTTTTCAAGTTCACATGACTTTATTAATCTTTGGTAAATAAAACTAGTTTTTAAATTGTTGGTAAAATGAAATTAGAATGACTCCAGAATTGTTATATTTTGAAAGAATGGAAATGTTCAGGAGGGACATGCACGCAATATGAAACAGTATGCATTACAACCACAGCGTAAAGTGGTCACCACGAATCCCTATGTATGTTGGTGAGGAGGGTGGATGGCTGCAGCTTCAGCCACAGGATGAGAACTGTGGAGGACAGAGAAGGAGCTCATTTCCTCTGCACATTTTGGATAGTAAATGTGTGTGTAAAAAAAGGCCAGTGCTCACTTTTTGTATTTAAATATTAAAAATAATTCCACCTGGAAAAAAGTTCTAAATGAATAAGTACTCCTTTAACAGTGAGCTCCCAGGACACAAAGACATCAAAGATTGTGACCTCCTATTTGGAAATTTTGTTTATTTGAAATGCCATCAAATGAAAAACTTCCTCCAACCACTTTGGAAGGGATCATGTCAGGTATTGTTAATCAATCCTTGTGCAGATAAACTCAAAAACAGTGACCCATGGATTCACATTTTTTTTTTTACTTAAAAAAGGCAGCTCTGCCTGAGTGGACATCTT
>NW_012155840.1:8760207-8761122 GCF_000956105.1 Propithecus coquereli | reverse complement strand
AAGTGTTTCATTTGCCTTTTGTAAGAAGTCTTTTAGAGAGGCAAGTTTTGATTCATTTAGTCTTTTAGAAGGTTCTGCATGACAGTTAAAACTCCATTCCATTGTTCCTGAGACATTCAGAATCCCTTATTTTCCAATGCACTTCATAAGTGAACAACTTTGTCTAGGTTAAAACTTCCCCATTATGGCCAGTCTAATTCTCAATTATCTTTGGACTTATAACAAACAACCTAACAATATGCCTCAAGGAACTAGAAAATCAAGAATAACCCAAACCCAAATTTAGCAGAAGAAAAGATATAATAAAGATCAGAGCAAAAATAAATGAAGTTGAGATAGAAAAAAATACAAACAATCAACAAAACAAAAAGTTGTTTTTTGAAAAGAAAAACAAATCACTAAACCTTTAGCTGACTAAGATAAAAAGGGAAAAGATCCAAATAAATAAAATCAGAAACAAAAAAAGGAGACATAACAACTGAGACCACAGAAATACAAAGAATCATTAGAGACCATTATGAACAACAACATGCCAGCAAATTGGAAAACCTACAAGAAATAGATAAATTCCTGGACACATACAACTTACCAAAATTGAATCATGAAGAAAGAGAAAACCTGAACAAACCAATAATAGTAATAAGATAGGAGCTGTACTAAAACATGGCACATCAAAGAAAAGCCCAGGATCTGATGGTTTCACTGCTGAATTCTGCCAAACTTTTAAAGAAGAACTATTACCAATTCTACTCAAACTCTTCAAAAAAAATTGAAGAGAAGGGAATATTTACAAACTCATTCTATAAGGCCAACATTATCTTGATGCCAAAACTGCACAAGGACACAACAAAAAATGAAAACTTCAGGACAATATCCCCAGTGAACATTATTGTAAAAACCTTCAAAAAAAAAAAA
>NW_012155840.1:8754720-8755787 GCF_000956105.1 Propithecus coquereli | reverse complement strand
TATGTAAAATTAGCTAGAGTCCTACATAGAGAAGTCCCAGACTCTTTAGATTCAGATGACCCCATGATTCCTTGTCTTCCACAAACCTTGACTACTTGAGGACCCAGTCCAGTTTCTGTCTAACCCAACCTGACTCAGGACCCAGTCTGGATCAAAAAATGCTCAGATAAAGTCAGAAGGTCAGATTTTAATTTGTGGTTCTCAGATCAAAGAGGGACTTAACTGTCGCAATCTCCAGACACAGTGAGAAATCAATGAGTGCAACAGGTTCAACACTCACTGAATCTCACAAATCTGGTTTGTCTCTTCAGACTATTTTTTTTTTTGCCATTTAGTATACTCTATGATCTTTATGTTTTTGTCCTCCAAAAATTCATATGTTTAAACCTAATCACCAATGTGATGGTGGTAGAAAGTGAAACCTTTGGAAGGTGTTAGGTCATGAGGGTATATCCCTCATGAATGGGATTAGTGCCCTATAAAAGAGGCCTCAGAGAGCTGCCTTTCCCTTTCCACCATTTATGGACACAATGATAAGGAACTATCCATGAACCAGAAAGCAGACCCTCACCAGACATGGAATCTATTGGCACCTTGATCTCAGACTTCCCAGTCTCCAGAACTGTGAGAAATAAATTTCTGTTGTTTACTTAGTTACCAAGTTTGTAGTACTTTTTATAGCAATCTTAATGAACTAAGACTGTATGCCTTATAACTTTTTATTGAAAGCCAGATATGGTGTATCGGGTAAAAGGATATGTTGTAGATAAGCCTTCAGTGTGAGATTTTATGTTTATTTGGCTGGGATTTAGGCTATGATTACTGTTTACCATAGCCTAAACAGTGTCAGGGTATAAAATCTTCTCTATCTTTGTTTTTGTCCTCCTTTTGTCTTTTTATGTCCCCGGGGACTCCTTAACCAGGATCTGAAGCTGCTAGTTTTTTTCTGCTGCAATCTCCTGTCATTGTACAGGAGCCCTGTTAATATGATGATAACTATTCTATAGTCTGATGATTAGGTCTTAGTTTTTCGGAAAGTCTGACTTGGGTGTGTGATTGATTTTTTT
>NW_012155840.1:8751492-8753394 GCF_000956105.1 Propithecus coquereli | reverse complement strand
ATATATAGAATCATATGCATCAACCAACATTCCTATTTTTAGTAACTTTATATTTTAGTGAAAACTTAACAAGCAGGAAATTTTAAATTATGTTATAAGCATCTATTTTATTTATATTTCTCCAATTTATTATTTTAGCAGTTTACTTGGATCTCAGTTATTATTTTATTTTCTGTTAACCATTTTTATAGCCTGTGAATATTAGATATTCACCTTAGTAAGACCCTAAAGTTAAACACACGGGCACTTTTGTTGACAACCCAGAAGATTCAGCTATTCTCACTGAACCAACAATACCAAATTGGTGCTACTTATCAAAAATCACTTCGATTTCGGCTGGTTCATAGTTCTATAACTCCTGTGTTAAACCCTGACACCTTAAAATATCTAACAGAGGCAAGACATTTTTTATTTTTACTTTATCAATAACAATATAAACTCACTAGTTTGCAAAATGTGACTGAACCCCTGTACCAGACAGCTGGTGGAAAACCCCTCAGAGTCAGGGGACTGAGAGGGCTCCAGGGTGGGGAGCAGGCCTCCTGTGGGCAGAGCTAAAAGAGGATTATCTAGGATGTCCAGTGCAGTTTTTTGGTGCCTGGGAGTAAGACGAGCCAGACACATCCTACAGTTGTTTCTTAAATTTGGATCTTGATAGAGGGCCATAAAAGATAGAGGACCATAAAGCCTGTACATAGGGATTTCTCCCCATCTTCCTTCCTTTTTACAGAATAAATCCAATTGTAAAGTTGTGTTATAGTTCAAAGAACCACTTTCAGGCCAAATTTCCTGGTCTCCAAGTTGGTATTGGGGCCAGGCAGTGTTGCAATAGAAGATAAGCTGCTTTATTTTTAGTCCTTTTAACTTAAATTTATCCCAGTTGTTGAGGAGGCATCCTGGCAGGGAATCCTTTGGGATGCTTGTTGTCATCACCATTTCTGAACAGGATTTCTGTTAGACACAGGGGCTTCCCTAAGCCTGGCAAAGAACTAATTATCTTGTCTCTCAGATTCCCACCTCCCCTCTTCAATTAAGAAAATGAACAAGGCAATACTGGCCAAACCTTGCAAGGTCAAGGTTGGCACAGTTGAAAAAGCACAAAGGGTAGAGGACAAAAGATAGATCTGTGCAGAAGAATAGGGGCTATGTCCTTCAGTATAAGGAACACGGCAGAACAAATATTGCAACACACAAATTACAGAACTGGGGATAAAAGTAGGGTAGCCAGAACAGGCTTCAGTTTGAAAACAAATGTAACATTGAGGTCCAAAAGGACAATTATAATCTGACTTGAAAAATCTGCTTAAGGTTTGGGTATAGAAAAGAAAGTTGACAGCTTGAGTAGCTGCCTGAATGCCAGCAAGAAGAGACTTCAGATAGAAGAACAGCTTTTTGAGATCTCAAGTGGCCTAGACAAATTATAAATGTGACTCGTTTCAGATACCAAAGATGAAGCTGGAACTTAAGAGTCTTGGAAGTATGCCATTGACCTATGTAATGATGGTAATTTAGTAAAAGTAAATCCTTTTGCTATCATTCTTCTCAATGACATCCTTCAGAAGGGCAAAGCAACAGTCAGCCAACCACTGGGAAAAAGATGTGTCTTAGTTTTAAGGCAAGCAACGATGGGTTATCAGAACTGAGAAGTGTGACAAAGACAGTAGAAAAAAACGTTGGCAGAGGGCACAAGGTGGTTCAGTTTTCAGGAAAAATGAAACAAATTTGGGACCAGTGGATAATGCAATTACCTGCCCTGAATCCAAGATTTATGGCCTATTTCAACCTATCAATGTCCCCAAGGGACCCACTTCAGCCCTTTAACTTGGGAATATCTGAAACAAAGAGAACACCTTTCCCAATTGCCAAAAACGTCAGGGCACCCTGGCCTATTTCAGTTGATGT
>NW_012155840.1:8750894-8751442 GCF_000956105.1 Propithecus coquereli | reverse complement strand
TCAGTGGATGAATGGATAAAGAAAATGTGGTATATATACACAATGGAATATTATTCATCCATAAAAAGAATAAAATCTTGTCATTTCCCACAATATAGATGGAATTGGAGGCCATTATGTTAAGTAAAATAAGCAATGTGCAGAAAAACAAACTTCATATGTTCTCACCCATATGTGGGAGCTAAGAAAGTGTACCTCCTGAAGATAGAGAGCAGATTGGTAGTTACCAGAGGCTGGGAAGGGGAGGTAGAAGGGGGAAAGAATAGAAATTGATTAATGGGTACAAAAATACTTAGATAGAAGAAATAAGACCTAGTGTTTGATAAATTATTAGAGTAACTATAGTAAACAATAATCTATTTTGCATTTCAAAATAAATAGTAGAGGATAATTTAAATGTTTTCAGCGTAAAGGAAAAAATAAATGTTTAAGGTGATGGGTATCCCCACTACCCTGATTTGATTATTACAATTCTACAAATGTGTCAAAATATCACATGTACCCTGAAAATATGTACATCTATTATGTATCAATAAAAGATAAAATAC
>NW_012155840.1:8737955-8740309 GCF_000956105.1 Propithecus coquereli | reverse complement strand
CTTAAATTTATCCCAGTTGTTGAGGAGGCATCCTGGCAGGGAATCCTTTGGGATGCTTGTTGTCATCACCATTTCTGAACAGGATTTCTGTTAGACACAGGGGCTTCCCTAAGCCTGGCAAAGAACTAATTACCTTGTCTCTCAGATTCCCACCTCCCCTCTTCAATTAAGAAAATGAACAAGGCAATACTGGCCAAACCTTGCAAGGTCAAGGTTGGCACAGTTGAAAAAGCACAAAGGGTAGAGGACAAAAGATAGATCTGTGCAGAAGAATAGGGGCTATGTCCTTCAGTATAAGGAACACGGCAGAACAAATATTGCAACACACAAATTACAGAACTGGGGATAAAAGTAGGGTAGCCAGAACAGGCTTCAGTTTGAAAACAAATGTAACATTGAGGTCCAAAAGGACAATTATAATCTGACTTGAAAAATCTGCTTAAGGTTTGGGTATAGAAAAGAAAGTTGACAGCTTGAGTAGCTGCCTGAATGCCAGCAAGAAGAGACTTCAGATAGAAGAACAGCTTTTTGAGATCTCAAGTGGCCTAGACAAATTATAAATGTGACTCGTTTCAGATACCAAAGATGAAGCTGGAACTTAAGAGTCTTGGAAGTATGCCATTGACCTATGTAATGATGGTAATTTAGTAAAAGTAAATCCTTTTGCTATCATTCTTCTCAATGACATCCTTCAGAAGGGCAAAGCAACAGTCAGCCAACCACTGGGAAAAAGATGTGTCTTAGTTTTAAGGCAAGCAACGATGGGTTATCAGAACTGAGAAGTGTGACAAAGACAGTAGAAAAAAACGTTGGCAGAGGGCACAAGGTGGTTCAGTTTTCAGGAAAAATGAAACAAATTTGGGACCAGTGGATAATGCAATTACCTGCCCTGAATCCAAGATTTATGGCCTATTTCAACCTATCAATGTCCCCAAGGGACCCACTTCAGCCCTTTAACTTGGGAATATCTGAAACAAAGAGAACACCTTTCCCAATTGCCAAAAACGTCAGGGCACCCTGGCCTATTTCAGTTGATGTATGGCAACTTCAGCCTTTTAACTTGGTGTCACTGAAACAATGTGGCCCTGGCATCCCGGAGTCACCATAATAAGAGACGTCTATTTAACAAAAGAAAAAAAATTCAAAATGGACGGGGAAAATGATCTACTTTACAAAGAATGGAAACAATCACCCAAACAGCTAAAGCAAAAAGTATATATACAGCTGTGAAATAATGACAGGCATTCATGTATGCACTAAGACCAAAACAGGCCAGTGAGTGATATCCAAAACACAGAAGAGATTGAAGAACAAAAGCAAAAGGAGACAATGAATTGCTGGACTTCTTCTTGGTACTGGAACAAGTACCCACCAACTCCCAAGGCCAGGGTCACCCAATATATGTCAACTACTTAAATCTACATGACACAGAGATTAAAACTCCTGTCATCCCATTACTGGGGGAGCCGTAGTTAGATGGATGGAGTGAGTTTATATCCTTTAATTCAGAAAGAAAATCTCGAGTACAGAGTTGGAAAGAGAAATGGAATGGAAAGAGAAGATGGAACTTTAGAAGACAAGAAAACTGAAAAAAAGCAAACTAGATAAAGGGAGACTTAGCCATCCTTTACCTTTTGAATAGTGCCATGTGGTCTCAATTTGGGGTCCAGGTAGGGGTCTCCCTTTGTCCCATGTGGATTACCATGAACATGAGACAGGAAAGTAACTCCCAATGCTGGGCATCACTTGAAGTCCAAGTGGGTCCTTGGCTTCACGCAAGTGAGAATTCAGTAGCGAGCCAACAGTGTAAAGTGAAAGTGAGATTTATTCAGGAAGTATAGAAAATCTACTCCACAGACAGAGTGGAGGCTAGTTCCCCCTGGAGAGTAGAACCAGTTCCCATGATTCCTTGGGCCCCTCTATTTAAGCAACAGCTTAATTATAGGCTAAACAAGGGGAGAAATATTCATATTATTTCTTGGAAAGGGGCAGTATTTTCCTGGAATTAGGGTGACACCCTCCTTTTGACTAAATATAGTCAGTCAGGAAGTGTCATGGCATCAGGTGCATGATGGGAGTGGGAGGTTCCCTTAGAAACTTTTACGGTAATGAGGTGTATAAGGAAGCCACAAGGCCAAGAAGTGGTCAATTCCTCCACTTTCTTGGTTCTAACTGGTTGGAAATTGTCTTGCCCCCATCTTGTTTTGATCAGGGTAGTTCAAAACCATGTTTTGAGACTCCCTGACTCAGTTAAGAGATGCCTGCACACTTAAGCAATGCCTAAAGCAGTGCCTACCAGTTCTCTGTCTCAGAAACATGAGGAGATTTTTCTTAAATTTTTGCAGTAAGAACTT
>NW_012155840.1:8736333-8737905 GCF_000956105.1 Propithecus coquereli | reverse complement strand
CCTGACTCAGTTAAGAGATGCCTGCACACTTAAGCAATGCCTAAAGCAGTGCCTACCAGTTCTCTGTCTCAGAAACATGAGGAGATTTTTCTTAAATTTTTGCAGTAAGAACTTCATAGGGCTCCCAGAGGTAAAACTCACAAAAGTGTGGGCCTCCCCATGACTGGACCCCCTTGAAAATTTTAATTCTCATGATAGTTTACACCGAGTCCCCAGAAATTCTTCAATTATAGTTTGAAGTGTTCCTACTTATACTTGCTTGAGCTGGGGGTTTCTGCTCCTGATAAACTGTGATTATTTGTATCTACCTATTTGTCTCTCTAATTTTGAAGGAAGAAGTTTTCCCTGTGACCTCAGTTCCCTGAGGGATTGAAGAAGTCTTTTTGATATTTAGTCTTTTCAGTTTTTTTCTTGTTGTGAGTATGGGACTGATGACTTCCAAGCCTATTTCATATCAGACTGGAAACTAGAAGTCAATAGTTTCTACTCTATGCTTTATATATATTTCGTATATATACAAGTACATTCTAATATACATTTTTAATTCCTCCTTTTCTTACAAATGTATGTATGTGCGTATATAAAACTATATGCAGTATTCTGAACTTTTTGTAATTTTGCTAGGAAAACTTTCCATGACATTCTTTTTTACAGTTGCATAGTATTCCATTTTTCAGTACATTCTAATATACATTTTTAATTCCTCCTTTTCTTACAAATGTATGTATGTGCATATATAAAACTATATGCAGCATTCTGAACTTTTTGTAATTTTGCTAGGAAAACTTTCCATGACATTCTTTTTTACAGTTGCATAGTATTCCATTTTTCAATTCATTTTAATTTATTATAAAATACCCTGTTGATGAACATTTTGTTTCCAGTCTAATAGAAATGTGAAATGAAAAAATTGTAGATATGTCTTTTAGCATATATGTAATTTTATCCATAGGATAAAGTCCTAGAAGTAGAATTATTACATCAACTGTATATATTTTTGTAATTGTCATAGATATTATCAAATTACCCTGCATTAGAGTTTTCTAGTATTCTTTATCTTAGCTGTATTCTCCAAAGATTGTATTATGTCTCTTTTTAGACTTGATAATTTAATAGAGCTATTTTAATCTTTTAATCTGTGTTTTCAACTCCTTTTCTTACCCAAGGCTAGATTCTTCCATTTACTTGAAAATGCATTCCACTAATTGTCTCCCCTCTCTCCTGTATCTTCAACCTACTTTCTTAATAAAAGCATTGATATGAAACATGGAAAGCACACAGATACAAATGAAGAGCTTGGCCTTTGGAGTCCTAAAACATAGGCATAGTTTCTTATTTCCCCACTTAATCAGCTGTGTGGAAGCTTCTCAATCTGTTTAAGGCTCTGTTTCTTCATCTGAAAATTGGGGATAATGATAGAGTCAACATTATGTTTGTAATGAGATGATAAAATTATTTAATGCTTTTTGTTTCTGGCCAGTAAGAACTGGATGAAAGTTGTTTTTAACCAGTGACTTTCCTTGGCTTTTTTTAAGAGATGGATTCTCATTATATTGCCCAGGCTCAAATGCA
>NW_012155840.1:8731719-8734738 GCF_000956105.1 Propithecus coquereli | reverse complement strand
TGGGTCATTCTGCTCACAATTTACCTAAGACAGCCTTTGGGTCTCTTTCCCAGAATAATTTCAAATAATAACATATCTAGGACAAATATGGTACAAAAATAATCAGGATAATTTTGCTCCTTGTCAATTTTCAGCTAAGAGCTCTTTGGGCACAAATGTAATCTGCACAATTATAACATTAATCCTAACAAGAATCACTTCTGGTAATGTTCCAGACTATGACTCAGCATGAAATACATCAATTATTAATTTAGTTTGCTCGAATTCTGAATACAACTCAGTCATCACCACTGTGCTGCGTAACTACCACAAATGTAGCAGCTTAAAACAACAGCACATATTTATTATCTCACAATGTCTGTGGATCAGGAATCCTGGCTCAGCTCTTCTGGGTTTTCTGCTCAGTCTCACAGACTGTAATCAAGGTATTAACTGGGCTGTGACCCAGTGAAATTGTTGGGTCAAAGGGTACATGCATTTAAATGTTGATAAGAGCTGTTAATTGTCCTCTCAAAATTACTCATTTATTCTCCCATTAAATAACTCTCTAACAGTGCATATCATCGACTTTGTATATTCAGATAAAGTATTTCCTTTCTTTTGGCATGTACTCATTCTTAGCTTTGGTCATCATGCCTATACCATGGTAATTAAATTAGACCAAGGTTTAAGCTCTTTGGAAGAGAGGCACAATCTCTCATGGAACATCCTAAGGAAGTTCACCCTTCATCTGACCTTTCCTTTGCTGACTTCCTGCTTTTGTGAGATTTGCTGGGACATCTTGGCATAGACTAGGACACTGGAAAAATTTGGCATAATTTGACTAATTCTTTGTAGGGACATGAAAGGGAGACCAGATAATTAAGCCTGAAGTCAGAGATAGAGATAGAGATAGATATGGAGCTAGAAAATAGAGATAGAGAGATATGGAGGGAGAGAGAGAGAGAGAGAGAGAGAGAGAGAGAGAGAGAAAGAGAAGGTGGAAGAGGAATACAAATATGATAGTGAGAAAATAAAAAAGAAAATTTTACCTTGGTAATTTTGCTCAGAATTGATCACAAAGAGCTAGGTTTGTATTATCGTTCTACTTGCTACCTTTCTGTGCAAAGTGAGACAATCTGTCTCTAGTTAGCCATCTTTGGGCAGAGTGAAAGCCGTTAAAAGAGGCAGATGTTCACAAGCAGTGAAAACTCAATGAGTAATCATATTAAGCATCAACGCCAGTTCCTGGAAGATATTATTTTAGAAAGCACAGTAAACTACATTTAAAATCTCAAATGAATCACAATTGGTAGTGAAAACATATTTTTCATTTATTTCCCTACTCCCTCTGAACCTACCCTGCCAGATTATTTTAAAGTAACTCTGAAACATCATCTAATTTCATTCATAAAAATTTAGACTTCTTTTTTTGAGTATGTTGTGATTTTTTTTCCTGTAAAAGGAGTAAATAAACGATGGTAACTTGAGGTGAAGTGGGGTTAAGAGGTCTTTGTAAACCACATTTGGGTCCCTGGGTTCAGGTGTGGATTAGCAAGAGAATTGGATTTAACCAGGGTTTTGGCTTTGCCAAGTATAAAACAGTGTGAGACTTAAGGGTGTATACAAAGGAGTGATCACTATCCTTGCGCAGGAATTGTGTGATCATAAACAGTTTTGCTGGGTAAGGAGAGGACTGATGAGGGGAGTGATGACATCAGGGGAGTGAAAGTGAAAAGGTAGTAGAACCATGGATCAGAGGTCAAGGTTGGGTTAAAAGAGCACGAACCAGCAGTAGAAGAAGTGGTGGTCCGAGAGTATGATGAATGAAATTGAGATCATGGAGGATTTGCAGGTGCATTAAGTGGTAATGACAAGATAAGGGTATGACCATGGGACTGAGGTAGGGTGAAGGGCAAGTTAATCAGAGGAGAGAGCCTCAAGGAAGTGAGAAGCCAGAAAATGTGCATCCACTTGTATATTGAGGAATGAAACAGGAGTTGATTATAGAGAGACAAAATCATTGAGAAATGGAGGTGAATTACAGAATGGAGGTGGCCAGCGGATTTTAGAAAGGAGGGAATACATTCTGAACGTAGCAATGAGGAGCAAGAAGAAACTAGCCCATGTCCAAATAGAGAGAGTTGTGGAAGTATTAAAAAACAAACAAACAACAACAAAACAGCTACCCCTGGAGAAGGCTGCAGGAGAAGAAGGAGAGAGAGCTGAAATTCCATTAGAGGAAAGAAAACAGGTATTTTCCTTCACCCCTATGGGATGCTCTTTTAGCAAGTTTTTTTTTCTCTCTACCATAAACAACTGCAGGCATATTTGTCAGCATGGGAAAAATCCAGGTTTTGTGGGACCTAAAGCTTACTTAGTTTGGAAGACTTTGTTTAAAGGAAGAATACAAAAATCTTGCTTTTCCAAATTTTACCCCAAAAAAGTATGATTCTGTGACTCCATTATCCACCCACATTCGGATCTTGGAAGGGGCTGTTGGAAAATAATCCCCTATGGATCTTTTCAGTTTTCTGCATGGTCCAGATTTTCTCAGCAAAGAGAATCAGCAAACTTGATTAAATAATTATTACATAGTAAACATGCTTTAGAAGCTAAAGAATATTTAGAGACTAGGGAATATTTAGAGACTCATCTCTCCTGGAATCACCTGTTTACATTCAGGGTAGTGAAGCTAGAGACCTTCCCATCTCCTCTTCTCCACCCCTGAAGATTTGTTTATATTCCAGAATAAAGATCTAAAAGAAACAAGAGATAGATTTGCCAATAGCTCTATATAAGCTATGAATCTCATGATTTCAAGCTTCCTTCCCTGTGATGCAACTGTCTGCAAACACAAGTGACCATCTGGCTCGCGTTGCATTATCTCATGAGGAACTGGGGGAGGAAACTCAGCACTATGATGTTGTGAGTAATAAACGGCCTGTTCTCTGATCCAGAGCTCTTGTGTTCCCTATAAATACACACACACACACACACACACACACACACACACACACACACACACACACACACACAC
>NW_012155840.1:8713933-8731465 GCF_000956105.1 Propithecus coquereli | reverse complement strand
ATTACTTTTAAAATGTGTCTATAATTGCTGCTTCCAATTCCTCTCCTCCCTTTTAGCTCTAAACCTGCTTTGATCAGGACTTTGCTTTCAACACCCTGCTGAAACTATTGTTCATCCTAATCACAATGATCTTCACATTGCTAAAGGCAGTGATCAATTCTTAGTCCTCACCTTTTCCTATCAGCGGCATTTGAACAATCACCATTCCTACGTCACACCTTCCGGTCACTTTGTGTTTCCCTTTCTTCAAGTGGATTTCGGGGCAGACATCACAGTCTTTTCGTCTTCCTTCTAACTTACCAGTCGCTCCTTTCTAGTCTCCTTTGCTGGTTTGTCTTCTCCGCTTTGACCTCTTAACGTAGGAGTACTCAGGGTAGGCCTTGCTCCCTTCTCTGCACTGCATTCCTTGGTGTTCTCATTCAGTCTTATGACATCTAATGGCTGAAATTGCCTTCTGTATGTGGACCACTCACAAATTTATACCTCTCTCCAGAATTCAAGACTTTTATATCCAACTGCCTATTTGACATCTCCACTTGGATATTAAATAAGCATCTAAAACTTAACAAAACTGGACTCCTTGTCTTCCCCCTGAAACGTATCCTACCCAAAGCCTTCCTCATTCATTTAACGGTAACATCTTTCCAGTTGTTTAGATTAAAAGTCTTGATTTCTCCTCCCCCTGACCAAAAAAAAAAAAAAAACACCTGCATTACATCCTTTGGTAAATCCTATTGCTCTACTTTCAAAAATATTTCTAGAATCTGACCTATTCTCGTATGTAGCACCTTGACTTCTATCATCCTAGGCTGGTTCAACTCTCTTTCTCACCTAGATGCCTAAAATATCTTCTGTATTTGTTTTCTTGGGCTGCTATAACAAAGTACCACAAACTGGGTGACCCAAAACAACAGAATATTTTTCCTCACAGTTCTGGAGGCTAGAAGTCCAAACTCAAGGTGTTGACAGGGCCATACTCTTTCTGAAAGATCTAGAGGAGATACAGATTCTTCTTTCCTAGAAGCTGGTGCTTCTAGTGTCAGCGACACCGGGGATTTCTTGGCTTATAGATGTATTATTCCAATCTCTGTGTCCATCTTCACGTGGACTTTTCTCTTTTCTCCTATGTCTGTGTCCAAATTTCACACGTATTATAAGGAAACCAATCACTGGATTAGAACCCACCCTAATCCAGTATGACCTCATTTTGACTTGATTACACCTGTAAAGAACCTATTTCCAAGTGAGGTCACATTCATGGGTTCCAGGTGGATATGAATTTTGTGAGGAAGCTATTCAACCTAGTATAACCTCCTAACTAGGTTCTCTACTTCTTTTATTGTTCTCTTACAGTATATTCTGAACACATATTCTGAGCAGATGGGAAAGTCTCTATCTTTAATGCAAATCAAACTATGTCATTCCTCTATACCCCCATTTCAACTCAGAGTAAAGTCCCCAAACCATATGAGCTAATAATTCTATTCATAGGTACTTACCCAAGAGTACTAAACAATATATCCACTCAAAAACTTGTACATGAATGTTCATAACAGCATTATTTTTAATAGCCAAAGAGTATAAACAACCCAAATGATAAATGAATAAACGAAACATGGTATAGCCATAAAATAGACTATCATTCAGCCCTAAAATGTAACGAAGTGCTGATACATGCTACATACACCATGAATGAACCTTGAAAACATTTTGTCAAATGGAAGAAGCCAGATACAAAAGGCCACATATAATATGATTGTTTTTATATACATGCCAAGAATAGGCAATTTAATAGAGATGGTAAATAAATTAGTAGTTTCCAAGGGCTGGGGCAGGGGCTGGAATTTAGGAGCAGTTGCTAATAGATATGGGGATTTTGGGGGGTGATGAAAATATTCTGGAGTTAGATTGTGATGATGATAGCACCACTCTGTAAATATACTTTTTTTTGTTGTTGTTGTTTTTTGAGACAGAGTCTCACTCTTTTGCCTGGGCTAGAGTGAGTGCCGTGGCATCAGCCTAGCTCACAGCAACCTCAAACTCCTGGGCTCAAGCGATCTTTCTGCCTCAGCCTCCTGAGCAGCTGGGACTATAGGCATGTGCCACCATGCCCAGCTAATTTTTTCTATATGTTTTTAGTTGTCCAATTAATTTCTTTCTATTTTTAGTAGAGACGGGGTCTCGCTCTTGCTCAGGCTGGTCTCGAACTCCTGAGCTCAAACAATCCGCCCGCCTCGGCCTCCCAGAGAGCTAGGATTACAGGCGTGAGCCACCGCTCCCGGCCTGTAAATATACTATTAATATAAATGACTGAATTGTACTCTTCATAAGTGCAAACTTTATGGTGTGTGAATTATATCACTGTTATTAAAAATACAGACAAACAGGGACTCCCCACGTCCCCTGCAAAAAAATCCTCAAACCTTTTAGAGACTCCAGTGGTTATACACATCTCTTTTACCTCATTTCCTAATACTCTTTTCACTGGTCATTTATTCCAGCTACAGTAGCCTCCTTGCCATTCTTCAAACATGCCAGGCACTTTCCCAACTTAGGGCTGGGGTTCTCTCTACCCGGGGTCTTTTCCTCAAAGACTAATTCTGTCATCATCATACATCACCTTCTTATGCTGACCCCCTGTTTAATCTTGCTTGCCACCTTCACACTGCCCTGCTGATCCCCCTTACCTACACCAGTTTTGTTTTTCTATCTCCACTTTCAAGCATACTATATAATTCACTTATTATTTCTTATAGCGATTGTTTATTTTCTGCTGCTTTCATGCTAAGATATAAACTCTTTAAAGGCATCTTTGTCTGTTTTAGCAATGCCTGGCACATACATAGTAGGCATTTCATACATATTTTTGAATAAACAAATGATGGTTTTCCTTTCAAATATTTCAAGTATATTTTCTTTCAAATAGTCTCTTCTTATGGAGACAATACAATGGTGCTTGCTATGCAGCAAATGAATAAATGGAACAAATATCATTTTTGAATACTTAAGAGTTGTCCATCGTGTCCCTTTTCAGACTCAGGCAAGAAGGTTTAGAGATCTCTGGTACAATTTAATGCTGCAGAAGCTATCACTATCATGTAGAGGGTAAACAGCTTGGAAAGCATGGAATCTAGAGACAGATTGTATGGATTTAAATTCTGGTTATGCTACTGTTACTAACACCCCTGCGCAAGTTACATAACACCCCTGCGCTTTAGTTTCCTCATCTGTAAAATGGGGAAATTAGCAGTATCTGCCTAAGAGATGTACTGTGAGAATTAAAATCATTAATCTCTGTTAAATGAATAGCATATTACCTGGCACATGGAAAGTGATAGAAATGTTAGCTATTTTTGTGCTTATCACAGATTATTTGTATGCTTATCATAGATCTTTTTCCCCCTTGTAAGGGTGATGGTAGGGCTAGTCAATTATTTACAAATATTGAAGAAGCCATTTATATTGCTGATGTTGAGGAATAAAGGAAATGCCCCATGTTGAGAGAGTGCAAGAGAATGAATATATTCCACAGTAGAATTCAATTTGCATAATAATGAGGTATTTTATAATGGTTTTACTGTTCAGTATAGAACTTAGACATTCTCAAATTTAACCTCCATGATTTCAGCTATTCAAAACCAACTGCAAAGATGTTTGGTATATATAATATGTTATAGTTCCAAGGCATAAATTTATCTTGTGCTGTGAATTTTTTGTGTAGGAAGCACACTAAGCTAAGGACCCTAGATGCCCACTTAATAGACAGTCTCTGTGGTCTTATTGTCTCCATAGTAACTCTCATGAAGTAATAGTAATAATAACATTTCAAAAGTAATTTCTTTCTTTGTTCCTTCTCCACTCCCACTGCTGCATTTGACTACCCTTAATTTTTTTTTTAAGTAATTCCTATATGAAAAACTGCCAGGGGTGGTGGTGAAAATAGAGAGTTAGTCAAAGGAAATTATAAGACTTATGAATATAAAATGGTAAAAAAATCTCAGAAGATATAGCTCCAAAATGATAAAATTCTACTCTCCTTAAAAGACAACTTAAAATATTTGGAATATATTTTTAAGTAAGAAAAGTTAATATTATCCCAATTTAGTAGAAAATAATAAACTAAACTAAAAGGAAAGAAAATAGGACTTTTGCTTCCAGGAAGTTGAAGTAGTACTTTTCTCTATTCCTTTTGCTAAACCTTATTATATATAAAACAAACATAAGAAGACTTTGAAAGGTGAAAAGAAGAAAGAAGACCAGCTCTGAACCTCAGGACCCAAGGAAAAATACAGTGGTGGGTTCCTTAGGTTTTCTTTTTGCCTCCTATATCCTAGGCCTGGAGCTGAAAAAGCCAGCAACCTAGAAATACTAATGGACACAGATTTTTTTTTTAAAGCCCCACCAAAAGCTTGCTTTCATTAGCCAAAGGACCAGATAAAGGACAGCCTAATAAGAGAGAAAACTTTTAGATAATAACTGTTCTCTCTACTCCAGCCAAACACCGTAGAAAAAAATGTCATCCCCACTCCCATCCTCACCAGCAAAGGCTCAGTGGGGAGCCTAGAACTTCACCCTTGCTAGGCTGCAATGAGGCTATGTAGGGAAGACAGCACAGTCATCTCACCTGATATTAATAAGCCTCCCTCCAAAATGCGTATGAAGGGGGACAAGATGGCAGAGAGAAAAACCACCATCCAGAGAGAGTGTCTCTGCAAGAAAGATAGATATTAGAAGAAAGTGGGAAAAAATAAATAGGCAAACATTGATCGGGTGAGAGTCGGAAGGAAAGGTGCCTGAAACTACAGGGGACTCCATGGGAAGAAGTTGTGGAGGAGAACTGGAAGGAGAAAGGCCCCCGAGAGGCTTGGATACCAGAGACAAGGGTAGGTGGAGCAGTTAAATTTCCCCTCCCTTGCACTTCAGACTGCTGGTGGGCTCCTGAGCCGCTGGAGAGACCTCCTAACACCAGCCCAGAGATGGCTGCCACCAGTGAGCTGTGAGCATCTTGCAGACAGGGTGCCAGGCTCCCAGCTCCCTTGGAGCACCTCCCGGCCCACAGACCCAAGCCAATCAGCAGGCACCATATTGCTTCATTCTCCCCTTCCCTTTCCCTACTCACAGCTGCCAAGAGAGACAATTCAGCCACCACCCGGAGGCATCTACAGGGAATGGGACCTTTCCTTTGGGGGCTCTACAGTGGACTGAGGGGTACTCAGACTGTGAGCTCCCTAGCCACCACTCATCCCAGGTGCTGCTAGCCTGGTGACTCCAGGAGAACGGGGCAAATCCCAAGGTAAAAAGACATTTATCCAGCTTGAGCACACCGTGGGTGACTTGAGACCAGCACTCTTCTCCCTAGCAGGGTCAGGGATTGATCTCTGGGGCCCAGGGGACAGGCCTGCAGACCAGACGCCTATACATCCAGGTCTCAATTGCATTGCCCGGGGGCACAGAAGGGATATTTGTGAATGAGCCTACTAAGGTGTGTGTGCCTTCAGGGGCAGATCAGCATGCTTGAGGGGCAACCCTCCTCCCACAGGAGGGCTGCACTCCCAGCTCAGGCTGCAATGTTGGGCAGGGAACCTCCTGGCTCGCATCACACCCAGGAGAGATCCAATGGCATGAGGTCCTGCCTGCTGGCAGAGACCCAGGAGAAACGGCGGAATAGGGGAGGGTGGAAAGGAGCAAGGCCTGCTCCAGACTGCAGGTCTTATACTGCCCCACCCCCACATGCAGACTTTTCAGCTGAGTGGGGCCATTTCAGTCCCTCCCTGGCAGCTTTGTCCAGAAGCAGAGAACAGACCTTTGACCCCTGCTAACAGCATTTGTGGAGCTTGAGGGCAGGCTCACCCAACCCAATTCTGCCCAGCGTCACTCCCCCACCTGCACCCTCTGAGGTGGAGAATAACGACACACCTGGAAGTCCCAGTTTCCCATCCACTACCTGAGGCACTAGAGTGCCCCTCCAGAGGAACAAGAGCTGGTTACAGGACCCAAAAATAACATTGCAGCTTGCCCTCCCAGCAAGTGCCACCTACTGACAGGGAGGTCATTCTGTACACCCTTTTACTGCATCTGCTGACTCATACAGGGTGTAGCCGAATCCCACCCACAAACACCACCTACTGGCTCAGAGACTAAACAGGGTGTGTCATTATCTAAATGAAAATCTAAAGTAAGAAGCAATGGCTGATCCAGATAGGAAGGAATCAGCAAAAGAACTCTGGAAATATGAAGAATCAAACGGAAAACACACTCCCAAAGGGGAACACCAGCTGTCTAGCAATGGATATCAACCAAATTCAGAACACTAAAATGACAGAAGAAGAATTTTGAACATGGATTGTAAGAGAATTCAATGATATTCAAGAGAAAATGGATAACCAACACAAAGAAACCACACACACACACAAAAAAAATCCGGGACTTGGAAGAGAAATTCACTAAAGAAATTAAAATATTAAAGAAAAATCAAACAGAACTTCTGGAAATGAAGAATTTATTCAAGGAATTACAAAACACAGTGGAAAGCCTCAAGAACAGGGTAGATCAAACAGAAGGAAGAATCTCAGGGATTGAAGATAACACCTTTCAATTAAATAAGTCAGTCACAGAGATAGAGCAGAGAAATAAGAGAAAAGAACTAAGCCTGCAAGAAATGTGGGATTATGTGAACAGGCCTAACATGAGAATCATAGGCATCCCTGAGAGTGAAGAAGAAAATACACAAGCGTTGGATAAGCTATTTGAGGATATAATAGAGGAAAATTTCCCAGGCCTTGCTAAAAATCTAGATATCCAGGTACAAGAAGCTCAAAGGATTCCTGGGACATTCATTGCAAACAGGAAGACACCACAACACAGAGTCATCAGACTGACCAAAATAACCACCAAAGAGGCCCTCCTACAAGATGTAAGGCAAAAGAAGCAGGTAACCTACAAAGGAAAACTCATCAGAATATCGGAAGACTTATCATCTGCAACTTCACAAGCAAGAAGAGACTGGGGCCACATTCTCACTCTTCTCCAACAGAATAATGCCCAGCCTGGAATCCTGTACCCTGCAAAACTAAGTTTCATATATGAAGGAGAAATAAAGACCTTCTCAGACAAGCAAAGACTGAGGGAATTCATCAAGACAAGACCTGCTTTTCAGAAAGTACTCAGAACAGTGTTACACATGGATCAGCACAATATACACTCACCCATGTAAAATCATCCAAAAGCTAGAGGGCAAAGGCCAGATACCACAATGGCTCAAGAAAGAAAACACAGCAACAAAGTTCAACTCAACAGGATAAACAGAAATCTGCTCCACTTATCAATTCTCTCAATAAAAGTGAATGGCTTGAACTGTTCACTAAAGAGATATAGGCTGGCTGAATGGATAAATATACATAAGCCAAGTATCTGCTGTCTTTAGGAAACACATCTAATCCACAAGGATGCATTCATACTCAAGGCGAAGAGATGGAAAACAATATTTCGAGCAAACAGAAGCCAAAAGAAAGCTGGCATGGCAGTTCTGATTTCAGATAACTTAGTCTTCGTATCGACAAAAGTAATTAAAGACAAAAATGGTCACTATATAATGGTGAAGGGTACAATTCAACAGGAAAACATAACAATTCTAAATATTTATGCACCTAACTCAGGTGCACCCAGATTCATAAAGCAAACCCTACTTGATCTAAACAAAATGATAAACAGCAACACCATAATAGCCGGAGATTTCAACACCCCTCTGACAGAACAGGACAGATCCTCCAAACAGAAAATAAACAAGGAAACAATGGACTTAAACAGAACTATAGAATAAATGGGCCTGATTGACATTTACAGTACATTCTACCCCAAAACCACTGAATATATGTTTTCCTCAACGGCTCGTGGGACATTCTCTAAGATTGACCATATCTGAGGCCACAAAGCATGTCTCCAAAAATTTAAAAAAGTAGAAATTATACCATGCATCTTCTCAGGCCACAGTGGAATAAAATTAGAAATCAGCTCCAACAGAAACTCTCATCTCTACACAAATTCATGGAAACTAAACAACCCTCTGCTGAATGATTTTTGTGTTAAGGAGGAAATCAAGATGGAAATCAAAAGATTCTTTGAACTAAATGATAAAGGAGACACAAGTTATCAAAATCTGTGGGGCACAGCTAAAGCAGTCCTGAGAGGAAAATTTATATCCATAAATGCCTATATACAAAAGATAGAAAGATCACAAATAAACAATCTAGTGAATCATCTCAAAAAACTGGAAAAGGATGAGCAAACTAACCCCAAACCCAGCAGAAGAAAAGAAATAACAAAGATCAGAGCAGAATTAAATGAAACTTATAACAAAAAAAGTATACAGAAGATTAATAAAACAAAAAGTTGGTTCTTTGAAAAAGTAAACAAAACTGACACGTCTTTTGCTAGATTAATGAGAAGCAGAAAAGAAAGGACTTTAATAAGCTCCATCATGAATGAAAAAGGAGAAATTACAACTGATGCCACGGAAATACAAAATATCATCTGTGAATACTATAAAAACTTCTATGCACATAAACTTGAAAATGTGGAGGAAATGGACAAATTCTTAGAAACACATGGCCTCCCTAGGCTCAATCATGAAGAAATAGAATTCTGGAACAGACCAATATCAAGTACCTAAATTGAAGCAGCAATAAAAAGTCTTCCTAAAAAGAAAAGTCTGGACCAGATGATTTCGCACCCAAATTTTACCAGACCTACAAAGAAGAACTGGTGCATATCCTGCAAAAATTATTCCACAACATCGAGAAGGAAGGAATCCTCCCCAACACGTTTTATGAAGCCAACATCAGCCTGATACCGAAACCAGGAAAGGATACAACAAAAAAGAAAATAAGACCAATATCCCTTATGAATATAGATGCAAAAATTCTCAACAAAATCCTAGCAAACTGAATTCAGGTGCTTATCAAAAAAATAATCCATCATGACCAAGTGGGCTTCATCCCACAGATGCAGGGATGATTCAAGATATGCAAATCTATAAATGTAATTAACCACATAAATAGAAGCAAAAACAAAGACCATATGATCTTCTCAATACACGCAAAAAAAGCATTTGAGAAAATTCAACACCCTTTTATGATAAGAACGCTTAACAAAATAGGCATAGACAGGACTTACCTGATAATGATACAAGTCCTATATGACAACCCACAGCCAACATCATCCTGAATGGGGAAAATTTGAAAGCATTCCCACTTAGAACTGGAACCAAAGTTGCCCTCTATCACCACTTCTATTCAACATAGTGCTGGAAGTCCTAGCCAGAGCAATCAGACAAGAGAAGGAAATCAAGGGCATCCAAATGGGGGCAGAAGAGGTCAAACTATTGGTCTTTGCTGATGATATGATCTTATATCTAGAAAACTCCAAAGATTCTGCTATGAGACTACTGGAATTGATAAAAAAAATTCAGCATCTACCCAAAAGAACAAAAGACATTCTATAAGAAGGACATCTGCACTAGAATGTTTATAGCAGCACAATTCACAATTGCAAAGATGTGGAAACAACCCAAGTGCCCATCAATACATGAGTGGATTAATAAAATGTGGTATATGTATACCATGGAGTTCTACTCAGTGACAAAAAACAGTGGTGATCTAGCACCTCTTGTATTATCCTGGATAGAGCTGGAACCCATTCTACTAAGTGAAGTATCCCAAGAATAGAAAAACAAGCACCACATGTACTCACCATCAAATTGGTATTAATTGATCAACACTTAAGTGCACATATAGGAATAACATTCATCAGGTGTTGGGCAGATGGGAGGGGGGAGGAGGGGATGGGTGTATACAGACCTAATGGATACAGTGCACACCATCTAGGGGATGGACACTCTTAAAGCTCTGACTTGAGTGGGGCAGAGGCAATATACGTAACCTAAACATTTGTACCCCCATAATATACTGAAATTAAAAAAAAATTAAAAAAATAAGCCTCCCTCCCCTGTGGTGTCAAAGGACCCAGTATTCCCACTTCGGACAATAGTTACAAGGTGCCCCCCATCCTTGGGTGTCAACAAAAGCTAAGTGGATAACCTGTTACTTTTACTGTCACCTGTACTTCTACTCCCTACCCGTTACCCTTCTAAAGTAGTGTCAAGAAAGCTAGCTAAAACAAAAGGTTTAAATAAGATCCAGAGTTGCATCACATAATATTAAAATGTCCAGGTTTCAGTTGAAAATCATTTATTCTGAGAAATAGAATCTCAAAGTGAAAAAAAGTAGACAATTTATAGATGCCAACACCAAGATGATAGAGAGTTAGAAATAGCTGATAAAGATTTTAAAGCAACCATGATAAAAGTACCTCAATGGGTTATTACAAATGGGCTTGAAAAAAATGGGAGAACAAAGAAAGCCTCAGTAAAAAAACAGAAATTCTCAGCAAAGAAATAAAAGATATAAAGAAGAACCAAATAGAAATCCTAGAACTGAAAAATACAATAATCAAAACACAAAGTTGAGTGGATGGGCTAACCAGCACAATGGAGGAGACAGAGGAAAAAATCAGAACTGGAATGCAGTATAATAGATATTGCCCAATTTGAACAGCAGAGGAAAATAGAATGAAAAAAAAAGTAGGGAGCAGAGTTTTGGGGATTTGTGGGATATAGCAGGAGCTATAAAGTTTCTGTCATCCGAGTTCCTGGAGAAGGGGAGAAAGAGGGCTGAACCAAAAAAGTAATTGAAATAATAACTAAAAACTCCCAAATTTGGCAGGATTTAAGTTTAGAGATTTAAGAAGCTGACCAAATCCCAAACAGAATAAATCCAAAGAAATTCATGTCAAGACACATCATAACTAAACTTCTGAAAACTAAAGACAAAGAAGAAAATCTCAAAAACAACTATTGAAAAATGACATCTTACCTATAGAGGAAAAATTACAATAATAGCAGATTTCTCATCAGAAACCGTGTCAGGAAAGAAGTGGCAAGAATATTGTTTAAATGCTGAAAGAAAAGAACTGTCAACCCAGAATCCTATACCCAGTGAAAATGTCCTTCAGGAATGAAGGGAAAATTAAGAATTCTCAGTTGAAAGAAAATAAAGAAAATCTGTCACCAGTAGTCCTACCCCTTTTAGGCTAAAGAAATTTTTCTAAACAGAAAGAAAATAGTAAAAGGAGCCTTGCAACAGCAGGAAGGAAGAAAGAACACAGTGAGCAAAAATATGGATAAATATAATAACTTTCCTTTTCTTCTTGAGTTTTGTAAATTATGTTTGAGAGACGAAGCAAAAATTATAATACTGATTGATGTAGTTCTAAGTATATGTGCAGAAAATAGTTACAATAATAATATCATAAAGGAGAAGGGTAAAAGGATGTAAAGGTAGGTAAGATTTCTAAACTTCACACAAAATAATGACACAACTTATAAGTTATGTACACATAATGTAATATCATGAGGAACCACTAAAAAATAACTATACAAAGAGATATAATTAAAAACACTGTAGCTAAATTAAAGTGGAGGTTAAAAATGTTCAAGTAACCCATAGGAAAGCAAGAAAAAGAAAACAGAGAAACATAAACTAGAAAGAACAAATTCAAAACAACAACAACAAAATGGCAGGATTAAGTCCTAACAGTGGTCTAAATATACCAATTAAAAGAGATTGGCAGGGCGGATTTAAAAATATCTACCATAAGCTATCTTTAAGAAATTTGCTTCAACTATAATACTACAGAGTTGTAGTTTCTTAAAAAAAACTAAACATACAACTACCATATGACCCAGCAATTTCACTGCTAGGCATTTATCCCATAGAAATTAAGGCTTATGTCACACAAAAACCTGTACTTGAATGTTCATGGCAACTTTACTTGCAGTAATCAGCAAGTGGAAATAAACCAGCTGTACTCCAACAGGTGAATGGTTACATAAACTGTGCTAGATCCATACCATGCAATATTATTCAGCAATAAAAAGAAACAAAAGTATTGATATAGGCAACAACCTAAGTAAATCTGCAGAGAATTATGCTAAATGAAAAAGTCAATCCCAAAAGGTTACATACTGTATGATTCCATTTACATAAGATTATTGAAATGATGAAATTATAGAAATGGAGAACGGATTAGTGGTTTCCAGGGATTAAAGAAGGAATCGGGGAGGAGGATAGTGAGTAAGAGTATGAAAGAACAATCCTAATGGTGAGTAAAATGGTCTGTATCTTGGTGATATCAATGTTAATATCCTGTCTGTGATATGGTACACGATACAAGAGTTTACCATCGGGAGAAACTGTGTAAAGGGTACCCAGGATCAGTCTGTATTATTTCTTAGAATTGTATATAAATCTATAATTATCTCAATATAAAAAGTTTAATTAAAAAATTAAAATAAACTTGAATATCCTAAAAGGCTGATTAATATTTTCTCTGGGTGGTGAGATTAAAGGAAATTCAAAAATTTTTTTTGTTATGTGTATAATTCAAATTTTCTATGACAAACAGGAATTACTTTTATGTTCAAAAAATATAAAAGTATCACTTATGAGAAAGAATAGCCCTGAAATCTCAGCAAGCCATGCTAAATACATTGATAGCTCTATTTTATTATATACAAACTATGAAACATTAAGAACGTTACGTGACAGCCTTTACGGAGTGGTGCATTAGAACTTGAAATAAATTAAACATTGAAGATCACCATTGTGTCTCTGTTGTCTAAAACGCCAGACTCTAGATTAGTTGACCCCAATACCTGGCATTGTGCTTAGCGATCGCATGCTATTAATATTTCTTCAATAAGCATAACCAACTCCCACCCCACCCTTAACCCAACCACATTCCTTCACAGAATCACCTACCCTCAGTTGCTGGAAAATAACCACGATTTCACATTGGTTTAAATTGCTAGGTTCAGCTTTCAGTTGCCAGGCTGTTCTGCTAACTTACTGAATTACTGCCAAGTATTCTTTGACAGGAAAAGAGATGATTAAAATTTTTTCTGTTCTCAAAAAGGCTTAGTTTTAAAATCAGAGGGCACAGTTTACCGTATATTCTGGTCATTCTTTCCATTGATTTACGACTTTATTGCTGATTAGTCATAACTGCTATTATACTACTGAGTGTTCTTTGATCTTTTCATCATCAGTTGCTCTTAAGAATTGTGCCTTTGGAATTCTGCTGTTTCACTGAAATATGTCTAAGTGTAAATTCAATTTAATTCCTTCAGTTTGCAACTTATTTTGGTTTCTGAATCTATGTATTTAAGTTTTCTATAATTTGGGTAAACATTTTAGCCATTATATTTCCTTCAAACATTGCCTATCAATCCTCCATTTTCTCTGTTCTTTCTGTCTGGCATTCTTATTAGATTTTATGTCAGTCCTTCAGGGTTCTTAAGATCCCTTGCATATTCTTTCTTCCCTTCCCCACCTTCCCTTCCACTCCCCTCTCCTCTGTCTCTCTTTCTCTCTCTCTCAACCAATTATCTCTTCAGTTGTGTTTAACCTGATGTTTAACACCTCCAGTGATTTTTATTTTTAATGACTGTATTTTTCACTTCTACAATTCTACTTTGTTTTCTAAAGTATGTTTAAAAACACATATATTTTCTTTCTTTAATCATGCTTTCATTTTCTTCTTTGACATCTTATTTGACAATTTGAGCTGCCATCTCTATCTCTGCAGCTACTGACATTTACTCATGGAAGATTGTTACCGTTTGAGTTTTGTATTTTGGAAGATGAGTTCATTTTAAGTGACGCTTTATCCATAAAAATCCGGTTAGTCTGGGTTTTATGTGAAGCCCTTCGGAGCATTTTGCTTCTGTTTGTTTCAGGCCTCACAAGAGTATTACCAGTTTGTAACCAGTTAATTAATTAATTAGTTAATTTCTTGTCTAAGATTTCGTCTCCATCAGTGAGCAGCTATTATTCATACAACCCAACTCTCGATTACTAATACCAGAAGCTCTTCCTTCTTACCCTCCAACTGCTTTGTTTTTCAGTTCCTCTTTTTGGGAGCTCTTGAAAATGCTTCATTTTATTGAAATCTCACTTACATATTTAACAAGATGTTTTGTCACATTTCTGACTTACTGCAGTGAAAGATTTTCATATTTTCCAATGTTTTATATTCTTGGAAAAGGCAGTGATTTTGTGCATGTGCTTTTAAAATTTGGGGGGGACATCATGAACCTCAACTTTTTTTCAAGGTATGTTGATTTTAATTTATTGCCTTATATTTAAAATGCAGCCTAGTCACCAAGGAATAATGGGTAGGTTAAAAAAAAAAAGCCTCATGATAATAGCTCTAAGCAATTTTACATTTTCCACCATAAAATAACAATCTCCGAACAAATTATGTTGATTTTAATGATGCTCTAAATGGATTGAGACAATTATATGCTAAAAATCTGGTGTTAAAAAAAATCCTTATTAATCAGCAGCAACAACAACTGAAACAACCTCATGAATCAGATGACTGAATTTTTTCTCTGCCTCATCCTGGCTAACATATATTTTTCTTTTTAGTAATCCAGGATCATTTGTTCATGCTGTATAACAATTACCAAGGACTGTCTGTATTGATGGTAGAAAGTGACTTACGTACAGTGCCTGGGTTCATGGAGCAAGACCAGCAGAGAAGGAGTTTTGATGAAGGTATGGAGGGAAGCCCAGAGTACCCCTGGGACAGGCGAGCACAACATGAACAGCTGAAAAGGACTTTCTTTTTCCTGTGACTTTGCTCAGTATTTTCCATCTCTTCCTTATCCAGGAGCATTTCTTTCTAATTCCACACATTATATTATCAGCAAAGGACATTTGAGATACTGGTTCAGAGTTAGACCTGGAGATTTTTGTGGTATCCTGGGTCATATGTTTCAGGCTAATTTGTTCATAAAAGCCAGGATCGTCATTCTGCAGCAAGCCTAAGCGTGCCTCGCCCATGCTCACGGGCAGCTGTATGCTAACTATACAGTCCACACATGCACCTCCTGAAATAGCTTGCAATTGAAGTCATCTAACAACACTCAAAGCCACAGAAAGAAGCAGGCAAACCTTGAACTCTCCTCCCTCATTGGTAACCACTGTACTCAGGAAGAAGACAACAGAGACCCATTTTGAGATAGTTGTGCATCTAGTTGAATTAATCTTCTCCACAATAACTTTTTATAATGTTTGCAATTTACCTTTTTAATTCTTCACATTTTGATGAGGATTTGTTTTTATTTCTATAGTGCCTAATTTCATTGGAAAGTAAACAAGTAGAATGTGTTGATATTTTTATTCTTACCCTAATCATTTGCTTTTTAAACTAGTAAATTCAGTTTTTATTAAGAATCCTTAGAGGTAATTGAAAGAATTTTCTATTGAATTCACTCCTCCATTTTGGATTCTATTCTTGGATCAACGAACACTACATATATGGCTTTATTATAAGCCCCTACTGAAAACAGTAAATAAACAAAGGGCTATAAATCCATTTTTAGATTGAGAATAGTTAGATCAGAAAGTCAATATGGGCACAAGTAATAACCTCTTACACCAAGTCCCTCCCAGGATTGACTTTCTTGATTATACAGCAAACTCAGAAATGGATGATGTATGATTATTGTCAGGACATTTTTCCTGTGTTTTGGCTGGCCAGCAATATAACCACTTTTTATGTCGGGGAATTCCTAATCTTATAGATATTTGGTTTGTATGGTAGTGTAGGGGCTGGGCCTAGAAGAAAGGATGGATGGATGGAAAGAACGTGAACAGGGTGAATGGTCAGGGGAAAACACCTGCCTGAACCTGCTTGTTTGCTGTGTGCAAAGGTCAGCTGAAAACAGCTGACCTGTATAGAAATTGTTAAAGAAATTAGCAAATGGCCCTGACCCTTTGCACGTGTCCTTGGAAATAAATACAGGGAGGACCCTAACTGAGGAGGCCATTTTCTCCTTTAGATTTTGGTCTCTCCCCTTCTCTCTAAACACTATGTGTTTCGAGTAATCATTCATTCCTTCGCTACCGAGCTCAGGAGAGAGAAGCAGCTGCAACATGGTAGGGGTGGATGATCCACTGTGGGAGCTAAAAAATGCCAGATAATTCCTTTCCCTTCCTCTTTTGCTGAAAGAGCACAGTCATGTGACCTAGGCTGTACCAATCAGAAGCTGCCACATAAGATTTGACTCCTGAGCTACAGAAAATAAAGGTTTGAGAGGACACTCGCTCTGCCAGTGGGAATGGCAGTATCTAGGGCACTAGAGGGAGCGGTTTTATCTCCAGGACAATTCGGAAATATGCTTCAGTCTATGTTCCTTAGGGGCTTAGCCTTGAGCCTGTATCTCCATCCCTCCTGGTGGATTTTGTGAGCTATCCCAAAATTTGTTTAGTGAATTACTTTTTTGCTTAAGCAGCTAAAGATGGCATCTGTTTCTTGTACGTAAGAACCCAGACTGACAGCTTTTTCTTATACATTTTCCTTAGGGATTTAATGTGGACTTAACATGTTGCTTCATTTCTAGTAATGAGCTCTATAACATTTGTCATATTTTCCTTTTTATTTTTTCTAGCAGCTAGAAAACTCAGAAATAAAATTTGGAACTTGATCATAGCATAGAGAGTAACTCTTACAATTAGTAAAATCAGCTTACCTTTGTTTTTTCCCCCACTATTTTTTATTTATTTTGTTGGCATTGTGACGTCATTGGTTGCAAACAGCCTATAGGAAAACTCCACAGGTCTTTTTAGGCCCATGTCGGTTCCCTATAAACTCATTCCTTCCTTGAGACAAGCTCCCGGGACTCGGTCTTTTTCCTTTGCCCTTGTAGCTGCTATTACCCTTTTTTTTCCCTCCACATGCCTGGCAAAGGAGGGTGATATAGCCTCCCTAGCCCTTCATTCCCTTTCTTTGACTCCTAATAAAAGCTCATTTAAGGGTTTTATAATTAATAACCATAGGAAAAATTGTAGCAAAATACAAGCAGCCAAGATTCTAAAATGTGGCAATTTTGTGTGTCTTATTCTTTATGAGATAGTCAAAATGTTATTAGGATTCTGTGTTTTTAAATTTTCAAACTTCACTAAAAACTCCCTCCTACTCTATTAAACTTAAAATTGTTTTTGTAATGAAATAGTAGAAAAGTTTTTTAAAAGCTAAACTCTTCCAATTTTTTAATTGGAATTGCGTTTTTTTGGTGGTGGGAGACAGAGTCTTGCTCTGTCTACTCAGCTACAGTGCAGCGGCATCATCTCAGCTCACTGCAACCTCAAACTCCTGGGCTCAAACGGTCCTCCTGCCTCAGCCTCCCAAGTAGCTGGGACTACAAGTGCATGCCACCACACCCAGCTAATTTTTCTGTTATTTGTTGAGATGGGGTCTTGCTCTTGCTCAGGCTGGTCTTGAATTCCT
Organism: Propithecus coquereli; assembly: GCF_000956105.1. Taxonomy (NCBI): domain Eukaryota; kingdom Metazoa; phylum Chordata; class Mammalia; order Primates; family Indriidae; genus Propithecus; species Propithecus coquereli. The sequence continues at coordinate 8,714,053 of NW_012155840.1, read as the reverse complement.
GAGCTCAAGCAATCCTCCCACCTTAGCCTCCCAAAGTGCTAAGATTACAGGTGTGAGCCACTGTACCCGGCCCAGAATTCCTTTGTTTACTGTGAGTTTTTCTGTCCATGAAGACCTCTC
>NW_012155840.1:8709156-8709913 GCF_000956105.1 Propithecus coquereli | reverse complement strand
AACTCCTGAGCTCAAACAATCCACCCGCCTCGGACTCCCAGAGAGCTAGGATTATAGGCGTGAGCCACCGCACCCGGCCTTTTCCCTCTGTTATTGATTTCTAGTTTTTTCCGTGTAATTGCAAAACATATTTCATATTATTTCTATCCTTTTAATCTTTTATTTCTATCCTCCATACTTTAAATTTATTGAAGTTTGTTTTATGGTCTCTGGTCTATCCTGGAGAATGTTCCATGTATATTTGATAAGAATGTATATTCTGCCTTTATTCCATGAAATGTTTTATAAATATCTGTTAGGTCTAGTTGGTTTATAGTGTTGTTCAGGACTTCTGTTTCCTTGTTGATATTTTGGCTAATTGTTCTATCCTACTCATTATTGAAAGTGGGTTATTGAAATCTCTAAATATTATTGTTGACTTATGCATTTCTCCCTTCGTTTTTCTCAGTTTTGCTTCATGTATTTTCATGGCTTCTAGGTGTATATATGTCTATAATTGTTATATATTCTTCATGGCCTGATTTTTTATTATTATAATATGTCCCTCTTTGTATATAGCAACATTTTTTAAATGGTTTTTTCTCCCAGCATTAGTATAGCCACTCTTTCTTGTGGTTGCTGTTTGCATAATATATTTTATATATCTCTTTACTTTAAATTTGTATTTTGAATCTAAAGTATGTTTCCTGTAGACAGCATATAGTTGGATCTTGTAGTTTTCTTTTTTTTTTTTTTTAATCCAGTCTGTCTATGCCTT
>NW_012155840.1:8705498-8709106 GCF_000956105.1 Propithecus coquereli | reverse complement strand
GAGACAGAGTCTCACTCTGTTGCCTGGAGTAGAGTGCCTTGGCGTCAGCCTAGCTCACAGCAACCTCAAACTCCTGGGCTCAAGCGACCCTCCTGCCTCAGACTCCTGAGTAGTTGGGACTACAGGCACACACCAGGACACCCAGCTAATTTTTCTATATTTAGTAGAGATGGGGTCTCACTCTTGCTCAGGCTGGTTTCAAACTCCTGAGCTCAAGTGATCCTCTGGCCTTTGCCTCCCAGAGTGCTAGAATTACAGGTGTGAGCCACCGCGCCCGGCCAAGTGCTTCTCTTTTAAAGTGAGCACTGTGTTAACTTTTTCAGTAGAGGGTGTTGAAGGGACATTGCAGGATGAAGAAGTTTCCTGCGATTTCTTCAGAGGTATGAGTGTGATAACATTTACTAGGATCCACTAGAGAACCTGCCCCAGCTGAGATCACTCTGCAATACTGCAGCCTCAGCTTGGTGATAACCTTTCCACAGCCCTCTGGATGTAAAAACCAAAGCTCTCACATGATCTACATACACACCGTCACCTGTGGCATGGAGGCTCAAACACCGAGCTGCCACTTCCTCTGCAAGCCTCTGTGTGGTTACGTTCTGGTCTTCTGCCCTTGCCCCCAGACCTCTCCTGCATGGCTACACCACTTGTTGCAGATTGCGTCTTTCCATTGCCTGTTGATTGCCCAGCAACTCCAGACCAGCTCTGGTTTGGCTAAATCAGCAGATTTTTCTGCTATCTGGTGGCCAAAACACACCTTCTTCAATGTCCGAAACCCTTTCAAGTTTGTCTTTCCTTGAGTAGTCTTTCCTTGTGTCTTATAGTTACTGTTTTATCCTAGGTACTAAATCTTATATTAAATTTCCCTGTTTAATGTACTCTGAGGTTTCTATCTCCTGAATGGATCCAGACAGCTACAGTAAGATTATTTTCAGTTTTGTTGGATAATCCCACATTATTTTCCCAAAGTGGTTGTATCAATTTATGCTCTTACTAGCACTAAATAAGAACTTTACATCTTTGCCAAAACCAAAGTTGTCAGACTTTTAATTTTTTGCTCATCTGATGGGGTATAAAGGCATCTCATTGTGGTTTTGTAAATTTTCATTTCTTTGATCACTAATAAGATTGAACATTTATTCATATGGTAATTGGCCATTCAGTTCAACTTTGTTGAAATAAGTATTAATATTTTAAGTCTTTTGCTCCCTTTTCTATTTGGTTGTCTGCCTTTTTATCATTGATTTGTAAGTGTTCTTTGTATATTCTGTATACTAGTCTTTTCTCAGTTATGTGTGTTGCACATATCTTCTCCTGCTCTGTAGCTTATTTCCTAACTCATCCTCCTTGTTTTCTACTTCATTTATTTAATTAAATTTTGTTTTTCTTTTTTAATCCCTTCTTGAGTTGGGAGCCCAGTCTCTTAATTTTTTGTCTTCTTTTCCAACATAAACATTCAAGACTGTAGATGTCCTTCTAAACATATTTGACTGAATCACACAATTGGATAGGTAATCACATTTTCCAATTATACTTATTTTTTCACATATAGATTATTTAGAACTGTATTTCAAAACTTCCAGATAAGATTTACTTATGGCTTTTTACTATTAAAATCTACTTTTATATTGTGGTTAGAAAATAAAGCCTCTGATACAGTTACTTTAAAATGTGTTGAGACATGAGATGTGTCCTAAAACATCATCAGTTCTTGTAAATGTACTATGTGTTTTTAAAAGAATGTACACAATTTTCTAATTGTTGCATATAGGATGTGTTTATTTAATCAAGTTTGATAATTACGTTCAGATCTTTTATGTCTAAACTTAAGCTGGTCTGACACATCACTTACTAAAAGAGAAAAATAAAAATCTCACTCCAATTGTGATTTTGCAAATTTCTCCATGTAATTCTGTGTTGAATCCATATATCAATTAGGGGAATATTGTCATCTTAACAATATTAAGTCTTCTGATCCATAAACATGGGATGTTTTTCCATTTACTTAGATCTTTAATTTCCTTCAACAATGTGTTGTAGTTTTGAGAGTATAAGTTTTTTTTTAATTACAGCAAAAACCACACAATGTAAAACTTACCATCTTAATCATTTTTAAGTATACAATCTTTCGCTATTAAATATGATGTTAACTATAGGTTTTCAACAATTATTCTCTATCAGATTAAGAAAGTTCCCTTCTATTTCTAGGTCGTTGAATGTTTTCATCAGGTGCTGTGGCCCATTTCTTGGGACCAAGGAATGAACACAGAGACAAAAAGACACAGACACACATAAAGATGGTACACGACTACAGCCACTTCAAAGAGACACAGACACACAGAGACGGTATAAGACTGCAGCCACTACAAAGAGACACAGACACACAAAGACGGTATAAGACTGCAGTAAAAGCTCTTGCTGTAGTTGCTTTATTTATAACACAGCCTGTTTGGCAACTGTCCCACCGCAATTTCTTTGTTCCCACACTGTCCCTACTCAACATGTCCCTGTTCCTTGTTGTTTCATCTCCTGCGAGCAGATGTTTCCATCTAAACTCTCTAACCCCTCCTGTTTGCAGGGTTAGGGCGCCCTGGACTTGTGTGCAAGGCCAAGGCATGTTCTTGAGAAAAACAACAAGGAAACATTCCCAGACAAAGTGTCCTCTACATCAGGAAAGGGTGTTAGATTTTGTCAAATGCTTTTTCTGTGCCTATTGACATGATCATATAGTTTGGGGTTTGTTTTCTTATTTTTTATTGTATTGATATTATTTATTACATTAATTCATTTTTGGATCTTAAACCACCTTGCATTCCTGGAATAAACCTACTTGGTCATCTGTGTAATTTTTTTATATGCTACTGGTTTCAGTTTGCTAGTATTTTGTTTAGGGATTTTTGCATCCATATTTGTAAGAGATTTTAGTCTGTAATTTTTTTCCCTTTGTAATATCCTCATCTGATTCTGTTATCAGGCTAATATTGGCATCATAGCATGAGGTGGGAAGTGTTCCCTCCCCTTCTGTTTTTTGGAAGAATTTGTTTAACAAAAGTGTTAATTCTTTTCTATATGCTCCATATTTTTGGTAAAACTCAGTGGTAAAGTCATCCAAACTCAGGCTTTTTTTGTGGGTAGTGTTTTGATTGCTAATTTAATTGCTTCACTTGTTATAGATCTACTGAGATTGTCTCTTTCTTCTTGAGTCAGTTTGGTAGTTTTTGTGTTTCTACCAATCTATCCATTTCGTCTAGGCTATCTAATTTGTTGGCATACAATTATTTGTAGTATTCTTTTACAATCTTTTTTATTTCTGTAATATCAGTAGTAGTGTCCTCTCTTTCATTTCTAATTCTAATATTTTGAGTCTCCTTTCTTTTATCTTGGCTAATCTAGCTAAAGTTTTGTCAATTTTGCTGATCTTTTTTAAAAAAACAACTTTTGTTTTCATTGATTTTTCTCTTTGGTTTTTATATTCTCTATTTCATTAATTTCTGCTCTAATCTACTATTTACTTCCTTCTGCTTGCTTTGGGTTTATTTTGCTCTTTTTCCCCAGTATATTAAAGTGAAAGTGTAGGTTATTGGCTTGAGCTCTTTCTTCTTTCTTAA
>NW_012155840.1:8701872-8704301 GCF_000956105.1 Propithecus coquereli | reverse complement strand
TTTTTTTTTTTTTAATCCAGTCTGTCTATGCCTTTTGATTGAATTGTTTAATCTGGTCACATTTAATGTAACTACTGATGTAGTTGGATTTATGTCTGTCATTTTATGTTTTCTATGTGTCTCATGTCTTTTTGATTCCTTTATTCCTCCTTTAATCCTTGTTTTGCAGTAAATAAATATTATGTAAGTAGCATTTTGATTTATTTAATAATTTTTCACTATACATATTTTTAGTAACTTCCTTAGTGGTTGCTTTATTACTATATACATCATAACTTATCAGAATCAGCTTTAGGTTTATATTATTTAATAACTTAATTCTTGTGAGATTTAGAAACATTATTCTTACATGGCTCTATTTCCTTTCTCTTGTTTTGTGTTATTATACTTATACACAGTAATCTATAAATGTTACAAACCCAAAAATACATTGTTATAATTATTACTTTATATAATTTTATATCTTTTAAACTAGCTGAGACAAGAACAAGTATATATTTATAGCTTTTGTTATATTAACCTTCTTATTTTTCATTTCTGTTTCTCTTTAGTTATTCTTGTAGATACCGGTTATAGTCTGAAGTAGTTTTCTTAGCTCAATACAACTTTATTTCCATCCACCTCCTTTGTGCTGTTATCAGCAAATAGATCACATTTCTATATGTTATAGGCCCCAAAATATATCATATACATCTTGTTTTATAAAGTTGCTTCTTAAATTGGTTAAGAGATGGAGAAAAAAATGCATTTACACTGTCTTTTATAATTACATAATGACCATTATCAGTGTTCTTTGTTTTTTGTTTTTTTTTAAATTGAATTATCATCTAGGTCACTTACTTTCAACATGAAGAACTTTTAGAGTTTCTTGTAAGGAGGGTCTGTTAGTAACAAATTCTCTGTTTATCTGGGAATATCTTTCATTTTTGAAAGATATATTTGCTGAATACAGGATTCTTGGTTAGCAGTTTCTTCCTTTGAGCACTTGGAACAAATGATCCCACTGCTTTCTGGCCTCCCTTGTTTCTGCTAGGAAGTCAGCTTTTAACAGTGGTTTGGGCAGAGCTCTCTTTGGCTATTTTTTCCCCTGGCCATACCCAGCTGTTAAGCTCCTCTAATTGCTGGATTGCTGTTTTATCACTTTCAATAATAAAACTACTGTCTTTGGGAGTACTTTTAGGCTTGAACATCTCCACACTGTGTTGCAAATGAAGTCAGTTCCATTGGGAAAAGATTAAGTGCTCTCTGGTTTATGGCCTTCATCTCCTGCCAGGCAAAATCTCTGAGCTATGGCTATGGAGCTGGGAGTCGGGGCAACAGCATGCTTCACTCTGAGTGACATTCCCAGTTTAGGAGCTGAGTGCTCAGTGGGGAGAAGAGAGAGAGGAAAGGGAACAGTATGTTTAGTTCCTCTTGGCTTGCCTATCCCAGCATGGAATCACTGCCTTACAAGCTTGGACAAAAGCAACCGGGGCTCCAGTATTCTTGGTGGCACTACATCCAACGTAGAGCCTCCTTCCCACAAAAGTGAGAGCTGGGCAGAAGAAAAGAGACCCTTGGTCTCACTTGGACTTGCCTGTAACTTAGCTTCAGCAACATATAGTTGCAGGCAGGATGAGAAATACTGACATCCTGTCCCTGGGATGGTAATCCTCCAACTGGGAGCTGGGGGAGATGGAACTCGTGTTCTTGGCTGCACTAGTCTGGTGTGAAACCTCCATCTTGATGAGTTGCGGGGAGGAAGGAGGAAGCAGATCTCAGTTCAAATACCAAATATACTCAATGTTCTTACAAAATTTTAGTAAATGGTTTTGAATGTTTCTTAACTTGCTGTATGTCACTGGGCTATTTCCAGAGATTTTAAATGGTTGCTTTTAAATAGTTTTCACTAGTTTTGCTGGGAAGCAAATCCACAGAGTTCCTCACACTGTCCTGCTGGAAGTCAGAGTCACATCCATTTTCTTTTTTTCCCCTCTTTTTGGGACATATATTCCTTTTAATAAAATTTAAGTTGGAACTTCTGCTATATTTTGTGTTGAGTTCCTTATCATATTTTCCATCTTTTTATTTCTCTGTTCATCCCAGGATATTTCTTTAGTCCATTATTCAGCTCATCAATTTTCTCTTCAACTCTGTCTAATATTCAGATTAACTTTCTTTTGAGTTTCTCATTTTGATTGTATTTTAAATTTCCTTCAGTACTATTTAGCTCTTTTTAAAAATCTGTCTAGTATTTAGGATAGAGTCTTGCTAAGTTTTCTCTTCCTATGGCTTTGTTCTTTTTTTTTTTTTTTTTTTGAGACAGAGTCTCACTCTGTTGCCCTGGCTAGAGTGAGTGCCGTGGCGTCAGGCTAGCTCACAGCAACCTCAAACTCCTGGGCTCAAGCGATCCTACTGCCTTAGCCTCCAGAGTCGCTGGGATTACAGGC
>NW_012155840.1:8654150-8701791 GCF_000956105.1 Propithecus coquereli | reverse complement strand
CTCTTGCTCAGGCTGGTCTCGAATTCCCGAGCTCAAACAATTCATCCGCCTCGGCCTCCCAGAGTGCTAGGATTACAGGCGTGAGCCACCGCGCCCGGCCTATGGCTTTCTTCTTAATCATTTATCACATATGTATTTCACAGTGTATATATGTCTGATATATTCTTAAATTCTAAGGAATTTTGAGTCCTCATTTACTAAGTTTGTTTGCCATGGATGTCTGTTAAATTTTTAAAATGCTTTCTCTGAGTATATTTAGATGTTTTTAATCTTAATTAAAATATGGAGACTTTCACTTTATTTTTCATGTGTTTAAAGGGAGGTAACTTTGAATTAGAATATCATTTATTTTGGTATCTCATATTAAAATGCATAGAGGCATTGAAAGTTAATGGTTGCTAACATCAAAGAAAGGAGACATTATGTGCTTCCTTATGGAGCAACACATCACCTCTGAAGTAGCCTTGAAAAAAATAACAGTTTGTCTAGATTCAATTTATAAACTTAGAGGAAATACAGAAAAATATTTTAAGCCATACTTTGGGATGCAGTTAGAAAAACCTAGACTGTTTGAAACTCTCCAGGATAAACAACTGTGTTTCTTCAAAAAATGAATTTTGAGAAGAAAGAGAGAGAGTGAATGACAAGATTGCAATCCTCTAGAATGAAACCACAAAATACACACTAACCAATTGCAATGTGTGGACTTTAATTGGATCCTGATTCGAATAAACATGTAAAAATGACATTTATTAGACATTTGAACTTTTGAATATTCAACAAATATTTGCTGACATTAAGGAATTTCTATTGTTTTTTAAACGTATGCTAATGGTACTAGCTATTTTAAAAATATTAATCCTTTAGAAGTAGCATTGAAATAGTCATGGATGAAATTATATATGAAAAATGCTTCAAACTAATGTGGGAGGAAGATAATAGGTGGATTATAGACAAAACAGGTTATCTATGAGATAATTCTTAAAGCTGGGTGGTGGATAGGGGTTCATTATACTGTTCTTTGTATTTTTGTCTATATTTGAAGTTGACTTTCCTATTACTTATTGCTTTGGCCTTGTAATCTTGATTCTTGCAGGGAAGGAATTTGTAAACTAAAGTGAGGTCAAAAAGAGAGCAGCTAATGAACACATCATCACATTCCAATGTGAAGACTTTTTAAGATTGAATCATGCATAAAACTGAGGACATAGTTTGAAAACACTAACCATTTCCTGTTAATCTTCCCTAAATGAAATCATCAAATGTTTTTATTTTTATTCTGGAAAAAAAAATGTGCTCTGCACCAAAATACTTATGAAACCAGGCACATGTCCCTTCTTCAGTTATATGCTGAATTCTGAAACACTTATGTATTTTGATGTTTGTACTTTTTCAAAAATTATTTCCTTAGGATCCTGTATGATTGGTGTTCAATTTCCAGGGTTGTTCATTTTAAATTACTGATTGAGGTAAAATAACTTTTTATTGGCTGCTATCTTAGTCCATTTGGGCTGCTATAACAAAATATCTTAGACTGGGTAACTTACAAACAACAGTTCTGGAGGCTGGGAAGTCCAAGGGATCAAGGCACTGACAGATTCAGTGGCTGGTGAGGGTGCACTCTGCTTCACAGAGGGCACTGCCCTTCTAGCTGTGTCCCCACATGGCAGACGGGGCAAAAGAGCTCCCTCGGGCCTCATTTATAAGGACACGAATCTCACTCATGAAGGAGGCACTCTCATGACCTAATCATCTTCCAAAGGCCTCACCTCTTGATACTGTTGCATTGGAGGTTAGGTTTTAATATATGAATTTTAGGAGGATACAGACATTCGGACCATAGCAGCTGCTTATTAAATGTAAGCAATGTGCCAGGCCCTTGGGAGTGGCATCTAAATCAGTCCATGATTTATAGATGCCTACAGTCTCAAGAAAACAAATTACATGACAAGATGAAAAACTGAAAGATATAAATAACTGCCAAAACAGAAAAAAATATATATACACATACATATATATATATTTTCCAACTCAAAATACTCCGAATTCCTAATTCTCTCCATTCTCTTCCCATTCTCTCAATCCTATTACATCCTGATTAACCCCCACCTCTGCTGAAGTAACAAGGGGGCATGAATTGAGAAAATAGGAAAAAATGCGAAGAGGGCTCTGGTAACATTAAGGCATCGATGTAGTATTTGTAAACACATTTTTTCTCTCCTTGGAAAATGTGGGCTTTTGGTGTCTGTCATGCCAGGACATCAAATTCCTTATCATGAATTGAATTGTTACCGAGAGCCAGACACTGGGCTCACACCCACCCATGAGGCAGGTCCCACATTGTCTCTGGGGTTATCATTAGGACTATGGCCTGTCTACAGTAATTGTTCCCACTCATTTTTCTTGTCTCCTTCAAGCTAGTAAAAGAGAAAGGTTACTAATACTTGCTCTACACTACACAGGTTTTGGTAGCAGTTTCCTAATTCAATTTGCTTCTTTCCTTTTTGAGTCATTCAGGAAGTAGTTTTCCTTTTAAAAAAAAATATTGGTTTTAAAATCCAATCAAAAGATTGAGAGCAGATGGTTTTTAACATCATAGTTAAAGCAGGAAAAAGTGTTTCACTGGATTATTTTGGGAAAAGCCATCACCAGAGGCAACTCAAATCAGGCAATACATTAAATAGTTCATTGGACTTTTACTGAACACCCAATATGTAAGTCATTTTCTTTTCCAGCATCCGTGCTGTTCCAGTTTTCATTATCTACTTAGGGGGGGTAGAATTCGTGCATAGTAAAATCATGTCTAACAAACGGCTTGTGAGTAGTAATGTGGACTCCAGGTGGATTGAGAGTACAAAGAAGGGAATATTTACTGTGAGGTGGTCTGACAAGGTTCCTAGGAAGAAGTGATTAATCTGGCTAAAATTTCAATAGGCAGAAATTTCATAGATTTACACATTTATTTAACAAACATACATAGTACTATGTTTAACATACATAGTACTTATGTGAGAGTTACTATACTGAGCCTGGGAACACAAAAGTAAACAAAATAAATATAATCCCTGCACCAACAATGAATCAGACAATTATAATACCGTGTTATAAGTAACATAAATAGAACAGGGTGTTTGGGGAGTACAGAGAAAGGGCTCAGACAGTGAGTCACACAAAGGTGGGTAGGGTGAAGCAGGACAATCTTCCAGGTGGAAGGACAGAAGTTACAAAAGGCCAGGAGCGAGGGAGTGTGCTGGAGTCCAAGAGTCACGCTGTCCAGTACAGCGTCATTAGCCACATGTGGCTGTTGAACACTGAAAACATAGCTGTAAGTGTTCAACGTAGCAACTGAGAAAATGAATTTATAATCTTAGTTTTAAATTAACTTATATTTAAAAATAGATATCCACTTCAATATACCTGGAACTTCGGTATGCAAATCTATTCTTTCAAAGTAAGTTTTACAGAATTTTGACACAATATTTCTCATTAACATTTAACATCTGAATTGAGATGTACTGTTGGTGTAAAATACACACCTGATTCCGAATACTTAGTATTTGAAAAGGAAAGTAAAATTCATAATTTTTTATATTGATTACGTTTCCATAATATTTTGAATACATTAGGTTAAGTATATTATTACAATTAATTTTACTTGTTTCATTTTACTTTGTAAATGTGGCTCCTAGAAAATTAAAATTACATATTGGCTTACATTGTATTTCTATCAGACAGCACTGGTCTAGAGTGCCATGAAGTGTGGAGGTGAGAAAGAGGTGGAAGTAAGTCAGAACATGCCAGAACAGGCAGGGTTGGGAAGCTGTACATTCTAAATAGTATTGGCTGGAAGCCTACTACGTGGCAGTCACTATTTTGGTCATTTGAGATAACAGTGAATGACAAGATTCCCGTCCTCACGGTTTACATTTTGGTACGTGTGTTGTGTGTGGGGTCAACAAACAATAAGCAAATATATACAAATGCTAAACTATGTTGGGAGAACTTAAGAGCTATGGGAAAAATAGTTGACTCTGAAGCCCTCAGGAACACTAGGAGGTGTGAAGTGAGAGGCATCACCATCTGTTAAAATGTGATGGTTGGGGGGGACCCACTAAGGTGATTTTTGAGCAAAGATTCGAAGGAGGTGCTCGGGTGAGCCACGTGGTTATCTGGGGGAAGAGGTTTCAAGGGAGAAGGAACACAAACCAAATGTGCTAATGTTAAGGGCAGGAGAGGGCCTGGCACATTCCAGGAAAAGCAAGGTCTGTGAGGCTGCAGCAGGGTGAGTGAGGTCAGAGGGAGAGAGGGCAAGTGCAGATCACATGGGGATTTATAGGCTATTGTGAGGATCTGGGCTTTTAATATGAGTGACATAGCATTTTGAGCAGAGGAATGACATGTTTTAAAAAGGTCATTCTGGCTCCTGGATTGATTGCTGTAGGGAGCAAAAGTGGAAGCAGGAAGACCTGTTAGGAGGTTACCACAGTATCCAGGTGAGATGACGCATGGCTCAGACCAGGGTGGAGACAGCAGCAGTGAGGAATAGTCAGTTCTCAACATATTTGGATGGTAGAGGGAATAAAAATTTTCTGGGTTGAATCTTTTAAGAGATGGGGTCTCACTATGTTGCCCAAGCTGGTCTCAAACTCCCGGGCTCAAGAAATGCTCCTGCCTCTACCTCCTGAATAACTGGGATTACAGGCATGAGCCACTGCACCCAGCTCTGAATATGGGTTTTGAAGAGAAGAGTCAAGGATGACTCGAAGTTTTTGGTCTTAGGAACCGGAAGGATCAACTGCCAACAACCAAGATGGGAGAGCAGGTCTAGCGGGAAGTTGAGGAGTGATAACCAAGGAGTGAGTGAAGATGGAGAAGTCCAAGGACTGAGTCCTGGGATGGGCAAGATCACGGAGAAGACAAGGAATCAGCAAAGGAGAAATGAGAAGCAGCAAACACTGAGAAAAAAGGAAAATCAAGGGCGCAGGCTCCTTGGAAGCTAAGTAAAGAAAGCTTCTCAAGGAGGAGGGAGGGGTCAAGTGTATCAAATGCTCCAACCTGAGCAAGAGTGAGACCTTGTGTCTACTAAAAAAATAGAAAGAAAAAAAAATTAGCCAGGCATGGTGACACGCGCCTGTAGTCCCAACTACTTGGGAGGCTGAGGCAGGAGGATCGCTTGAGCCCAGGAGTTTGAGGTTGCAGTGAGCTAGGCTGATGCCACGACCCTCTAGCCCGGGCAACAATGAGACTGTCTCAAAAAAAAAAAAAAAAAAAGCGTATCAAACACAGTTGATACAAAAGGGTGAAGTCTGAAAACTGTTAGATTTAGTAAAGAGGTGACTTTGAGAATAATTTTGGTGGTGTGGGAGATGGGTTGTTGGCAAAATCTGAATAGGAGTGGGCTGAAGAAAGACTGGAGAAGAGGAACTGGAGGCAGTGAGAATAACTAACTCTTCAAGGGGTTTTATTCCAGTGAAAGGCAAAGAAATGAGACAGCACAAAGAATTTGGGGCAAGAATTGTAATGGGAGAAATAAAGCATATTTGTGTGCTGAAAGAAATGATACAATAACGAGGGGAAAAATGGATCAGGAAAGGGACAATTGCTACAGTGATGTCCTCGACTGACTAGGTGAGAGGTACGGGGCCTGGTGCGTAAGAGAATGATGGGGAGAAACATCTATGCTGGCATTCCCCGAGGTGTGGCTCCTGAACCAGCAGCAGCACCTGGAACTTGTTGGAAATGCTAATTATCAGGCCCTCCCCCAGACCCCCCCCACCCCCAGTCAGAAACTCAGGTGAGGCCCTGTAACCTGTTTCAACAAGCCCTCCAGGCTCAAGCTTGATAAGCACTGTCACAGATGGTAACAGGAGGGAAAACAGTTTGGGGGAGTTGGGCGGGAGGGAGAGTGTGTGTGTAGGGGGAGGGCGGGGGGGGGGGTGGTCCTTGCAAATTCTCTGCTGATGCTTGTTTTGTCAGTGAAGAAAGAACAAAGTTTACCTGCTGAAAGTGAAGATGGGAGAGGTGTTTGGGAGAGCTGATAAGGGGTTTTAAGTAGCAAAGAGATATGATCAGATTTTCATTTACACAATTATTAGTTGAACTTTTGCTAAGTACAAGGAACAGAGAATCCTACACTGATAAGTTAAAAAAGTTCCTTTTTTACGGAGGCTTACCAAGTAGTGAGGGAGATGTGTAACTGAATGAGACCTTTATCTGAAGTTCTCACTCAAGGTTTTCTTTTAAATGGTTAGATACACTCAATTCCTTTAACTATTACTTATGTGGCATGGATTTCCCAGACCCCTCATCCTTCTATCGGCGTTTTTAAATGATCAGTGTTCCCCTGAAAACACTGTGCCCAGAACTGGATAGTGTCCCAAACATAACCTATCAGAATTTAATTCAACACTCAGATATTTAACCTCATGTTACACGAACTGCTATGAAGCCAGGTATCCTCTAGTCTCCACTCCTTAAATTGTACAAATTAAAGGAATAGATGCCTAAGGAAAAAGCTCGGCAAGTACAGAAAGGTACAGACAGTAAGTCTCTTGATTCACACCTTAGAAGTTATCACTAAGTTTCTTTCCAGAAACTTTCCATGAACATAAAACATAAATATGCTACCCATACAGACACAAACTGCACACTTATTTTACTTTATGTATTTTTCTCATTTCTACTTTTATCACGAACATTGTTCCATACTGGTGCATAAAGATATCTTTGTTCTTTTTAACAATTGTACATTATTTATTTGAATCGATGCACCTTGGTTTATTTAGACAATCCCATACCCGTGAGAATTTTAGCCATTACCAAGCTTTTGCTTATTACAAACAATTCCAGGATGCACGTTAGTTTAATCTGCAAAATATTTTTAGGTATCACATGTATCCCTGCTGTTTCAGCCTTTTTCAATTTTTGTGGTTAACACTCTGCGTATAAAAGATTCAGGCTGTCATTCTCAGACCCATGAAAATCGATGTCAAACACAACAGCAGATAATAATGCCAACAAAGACTCCTAAGCAGATGCAATTCATTAATTAATAAGGGGCTTAGTCACTAAACTAGAGCTTTCCCATTATGCCCACCATCCATGGGGGAAATTTAAAAATGCTCAAAACTGACCATGATGTTCACTTAATTTAGTAGCCTAAAAAAAAAAATAGTGCAGTATCACAGAAATGATAAGCATTTCAGGAAGCGATCAACATTTTCAAGCATGAAGTATAAGGAAAATTGTAATGGTTTTGTCTAAGGAGTGAATGACTAGTAACAAAGAAAACAGGAGTATATTCCATTCATTTGAGAAGTCTGAAAATGAGGTTGCTAGAAAAGGTTGCTGGGTCAAGAAAAGTCCTTCTGCAAGTAGAACTGTACTTTCTGAAGACAGCAAGGAAAAAACCCACGTTTTTGCCTTGATATTCTCAGACACCTACTGAGAGAAAGTGAGGTACTGTCTATATCATACTGTAGTGAAAACACAGGTTACAGAGTTAGAGAACCCTGGGTTCAAGTTCATTAGATTCTCCATGGACCTCTAACAGATAACCAGCCTTGAAATCAGGGAATGCATCAGGGACTCCAAGAGTCATATCACAGGTGACACAAATGGCTCAAGATTAACACTGGAGGGCAATAGGTTTATTTTATTGTCTACAATTAGCAGCTTAATATCTTGAAGTCAATCTCATAGACACAAACATATTGACTTTACAAATTCTTTAAACAAAAGATCTTGTATACTGATCTTAAAGTATCCTGTAATAGACTACAGTGAGAAGAAAATAATTGAGGGGAAAAAAGATCTCCCTGTGATAGAAAACTTAAGAAAACAAAAAGCATTCCTATAAAGTTAACAATAAAAACCAGAGTGTAAAAAAGCACCCTTCCATTTTCTTATTAAAAAAGAAAAATCACCAACTCATGTAAAATAGTTCATCAACTTAATAAAAAGCATAAATGAAGTCAAACATTAATTTTTAAAATATCTTACATCATAATGTCTTTTAAATAGTTTAACTTTTAGACTACTTCAGTATTAAACACCTAACTTTCCTCGGAAAGCTATTGCAAAACCCAAGTATTGTTTTGACTGTATAGAAATCAGTAATTTTTTTTTAACAGAATAAAGACGTAACACCCTTAAACAACACTCAACACCTTAATATTACCACCCTAAATTTCACTTCAATACTGGAAACAGCGTTTTCAAGAACTGGATCTTTCTAAGTCCATTTTTAGTTTTATAGCATATTTTTGTTTTTGTAACAACTTTACTATTTGATTATATTCATTGTAGAAAATGTGAAGATGCACAAAGAGTCAAAGAAAATAAAAATTATCCAGTATCCCTCCTCCAAATACAACAGCAAGATTATATATATTTCTTTCTAGTCTCTTTGTACATTTTCACAGCATTTTAAAACAAAACCATTACTGTAAAATGCTTACATATCCCGTTTTTCATTTCATATTATAGAGCAACCATTTCTCTAGGACACTGAAATATTATGTGAAAAGGATTTTCAGTTGGCTGATTCACAATCTAATTATAACCCAAATCACCTCCAATTGTTGAGTATTCAGATTATTTTAAATATTTGCTATTATAACACAAAATTCTTTGTATCTGATAATTTTTTAAAGAGAAATTCCTAGGAGTACCCAGCACAAGTACAGAAGTATTTTTAAGCTATTCGATGCATTTTACCACACTGCCCTCCAGAAACACTGTAGCAATTTACAGTCATATCAATAAACAACTAAAGTCCCATTTCTTCCTCATATTCCTTGACAACACAGGAAACTGGATATTACCCATAACCCTTTATTGTTGCAAATTTAATAAAGGGAGAGAAGAGTGGTATCTTCTTGGTTTTTTTTCTAAAATGTAAATTTCCCCCCCACATGTTTGCTGGTCATTTGCTTTTCTTCTGTGTTGTGAAGCAGTTCAAGTCTTCTAGAAGTGTCTCACCCATACAATGTCTTGTCTTGCCACCTCTTCTTCCGCAGGCAAGGGCATAACAGCTGCATGTTTTTTTCAAGTGAAGCAAGAATTCTCAAAGCAACTGGAGTTAGAAAGTCTTCTTTTCTTCTGCGCAGCCATGCTATTTTAATGTCTTGGTAATAAAACAGAAAACTGGGCCACATTCTGAAAGGAAGAAAGTAGGCACGGATGACAAAGAACTGTAGGCAGTGATGTGCACGCGTGGGTGAGTATTCTGGTTACTACGGTATCTGTTAAAAACCAGATTTTGATTGCATAAAGTAAGAATTCACTTTAAACTAACACTTTAAATAAACTCTCCAGATTATATTCATGTCCACTAACCAAATGTGGGACTTTACGTACAATTCTAAAGTCTTGGTTCCTCATTTAGCTTTCCTGTAAAGTGAGGTTAAAGATGCTGATCTCAGGTTTGTTCTGATAATCACATTTACATCTACTTTTATAGCCACTAGGACGTAATTTATATACCAACACCCACCCAGGATTATTGTTTATGCAACCTCCATCCCTTATCCTTATCTTACTGTAAAAAAAAAAAAAAAAAAAAAAAGTGCCTCCTATCTCCAAACAGAATAGGATCATCATCTTCAAGTCTTTTATGTACTTTGTAAACCAGAGCTTAACATATAAAGCATGCTAAGTGTTTCTGAAATGAAATAGTGAGTGAATAAATGATATACATTTCAATGCTTGGAGGACTGAAAATACCACCCCAGAATAAGGGATTATTGGTATGGTGTTCCTGAATGCTACAGAACGGAGGCCACGATTCTTAATTTTGTCTAGAGCAGCAAATTTTCATTTTTTTCTCTTTGGGTCATATATCTCCCTTTGAAAATCAGATGAGAGCTACACATCCTAAGCCTCTATAAAAATGCATGTATTCAAAAACATACCCTTTTACCCATAATTTCAGAAGCTTCAGGAAAGGAAAGGAGAACACTTATTTCTACAATCCAAGCACTTTTACCAAAAATGAAGCTAAAATAATACATTATTGCTTGAGAAATTATCTTGAAGTTCAAGAGACAATATTCAAAGTGGGGTCGGTTGGAAGACCTAAAAAAATAAACCTCTTGAAGTCCTTTAAAAAATAAATAAACAAATAAATAAACAAACCTCTATGACAGGAGTTCCCAACCTACGGTGAGTCGTATAATTATTTCATCATATATTACAATGTGAGAATAATAGAGATAAAGTGTACACTAAATGTAATGCGCTTGAATCATCCCGAAACTATCTGCTGCCTCCCCGGTCCGTGAAAAAAAGTGTCTTCCATGAAAACAGTCCCAGGTGCCATAAAGGTTGGGGACCACTGCTTTATGACATCTTGCATTAACATCAGCTCAGCAACACCAGAAGTATGAGTCACATTTCCAGCAAACCCACATGTGCGTGTTACACAAGCTAAAGCTGTGCTGCCCCACTGTATTATATCCATTATATGCAGCTGAGTGTAACTGCTTTTATGATAAAACCCAAAAAGCCACCTGTTTCTAGTTTAAACTGACATTCCCCAATTCTCAGAATTTTTGGTTTCCCTTTTCTGCATAATTACAAGGGCTTCCTGTACTTTAATTATGATAAAATACTTCATGGGGGAAAGGGGCTGTCACTTATCTCCCAAGTATACAGTTTTGAAACAAACAGGTATGTTTCCCAGCAGGGAAGACAGACTACAAATCCCAACATTCCTGACTTTGCCAGTCCTAAAGGCTGAGAGACAATTTAGTGACAATGGTGTGCTGTGTATGTAGCCTGCTTGTGTGTGTTTATCACTTCCCATCTTATCAGTGCTTCATGTTGTTGGTAGCTTGAAACTGGCCATAGCATTTATACCACATAAATCAAGCATTGCGAGTCATGGCTCCACCATGGCCAGCGGTTATTCTCATCACGTTAAAATTGTGGTTGTCTCATTTCGTATCTCCTTGGTGGTAATTCAGGTAGGGAGGGCTTCTATCAACCTTTCAAATCCTCTCTCAACTACTACCCTAAGACCCAAGAGTATAGGTGTGTTCTAGGAGACCTCAAGTTATGCTTCTCTTTGGATACTAGGGGAATGCAATCTGATCAATTTAAGGCAACTCCTTATCCATGTGGTTAATTAAAAGAGTCACAAAATGTCTAAATAAAAATCATAAACCTCTGAGCTTAGCAGTTAGTTTAAATTACATCCTGGGAATTAATACTAGAGTTGGAAAACTACTAATCTGCAATACATCTGATCCCATATGTATTATTAATTACTGTCTTAGTTTGATGCAACATTAACCTTAAGCAGATAATCCCTGGCACCATTTTGGTATTGCTATGGCAGAGTTTTGGCTTTAAAGGCCTGCTACCACTTTGCATGGATTTGTCAGAGAAAAAAATAGCTTTGTCAACAATGTAAGCCACACACAGAGAAAGCATTATCAATCTTCTGATGTAAGACTTAGGGATACACTACAGAGCAGGACAATGTGAAGAACCTGGTACACCAGATAATAAAACTCTCTCTACCTCAACTTCCAATGGTCTTGCATTACCAGCCAGAAAATATGACTAGTCAATTTCACAAGTGGTTGGTATGGTAGTAGATGGCATGAAAACATACAGGCTACCATAAAATGCACAAGGAGATAGACCAAGGGTAAAATGCAAATAAGAGAAGGCAGCAGCTGAGGATCTATGGAAGTATCTTCTTGTAGATGCCTGAGGACACTTACCTTCAGGTTATGGAGGGTTTCTGACCATTCCATGGACCCTATCTGAGGTATGGTAGTCAGAAGTAAACTTTTGGCTTTATTGGCATTTTCTTTCAGGGTCTTTAAGACCCGGTCCACTGAAACCTAGAGAAGCAATAGCACAGAATGTTACTAGAATTTAAAATTCCACTGTTCTTCACAAAACATTTCTTGCATTCCAACCTTGCTACGGTCTAAATGTTTGTGTCTTCTTCAAATTTATCTGCTGAAACCTGCTCCTCAATGTAGGGTATTTGGGGGGTGATTAGGTCATAAAAGCAGAATCCTCATGAATGGCATTACAGCCCTTATAAAAGAAGCCCCAGAGAGATTCCTCGCCCCTTCCACTGTGTGAGGTTCCAGTGAGAAGATGGCTTCTAGGAGGAAGTGGGCCCTCACCGGACACTGAATCTGCCAGTGCCTTGATCTTGGACTTCCAGAACAGTGAGAAATAAACTTCTGTTGTTTAGAAGCTACCCAGTCTATGGTATTTTGTTAGAGTAGCCCAAACGGACTAAGAAACCTGCCTTGTGAAGTCTGTTTACTCCATTCAATCCCCTGAGCTCAAGCTCTGCATTTATCAAGATAGTCTTGGAGAAACCCAATGACATCTCTGAAAAGCACTGTCAGATTTCGATATGGTATATGAGAAAATATTTCAGATGCATGACAGGTTATCATGGTCTAGAAAGATATGGCGATTCTTCCCACATCCATAGTAGAATGGATTCGTCTTAAAACTGTTGCCACATTGGATAACCAAACAGAAGATACGTACATTTCTTTTTAGAAAAGTATTCCAGCTTTTAAATAAAGAAAAAAAAATTACAGAATCAAAGTGTCACCATTTTTATGGCTTCTAATGAATTAATGGTGGCTGTTAACATCACAAACCAAATTTAAAAACCCCAAACCAATAACTCACTCATATGTGCTTTTTTTTTTGAGACAGAGTCTTGTTTTGTCACCCAGGCTAGAGCGCAGTGACCGTCGTCATAGCCCACTGCAACCTCAAACTCCTAGACTCAAGTGATCCTCCTGCCTCGGCCTCTACAGTAGCTGGGACTATAGGCACATACCACCACACCTGGCTAAATTTTTCTATTTTTTTGGTAGAGATGGCATATCACTCTTGCTCAGGCTGGTCTTGAACTCCTGGCCTCAAGCAATCCTCCTGCTTCGCCCTCCCAGAGTGCTAGGATTTCAGGTGTGAGCCACTGTGCCCAGCTTGTATGTGCTTTTTGATAGAAAAACAAAACAGTACTATAGACACCTGAATCTGATCAAATCTCTAAATCGAGCTACCAATTTACAGAAAATACACAGGATAGAGAAACCTGTTAAACTACACTAAGGAGATGATTTCAGCAATTCAGACTGCGGGAAATTTAACAGGACAAATGACCTGGTTCCTTTAAAGAAAACTTGGCAAGAAAAAAAATCATTTATGACATTTAATTAGATATTTGAACTTTGGCTCAGTATATTAAAGAATTATTGTTGGAATATGATCATGATAATGTGGTTATGTTAGGTACCTCCTGAAATGTTTATGGATAAAATTACAGATGGCAGTATAGATGAACTATGACTGGCCATAGTTTACATGATAATGGTTGAAGCTGGATATTGGATTCATGGAAAATCATACTATTGTCTACTTTTGTATATGACTGAAATTCTTTCACCAGGAAAAGTTGAAAAAAATATGTGAATACAAACTGACCAGAGACATAGTACTTGTGCTTTACTACGCTCAGAAGAAATCCAACATTCAGGGACACAAAGATTACACTTTTCTATTTCCTTCCAGATCCCTTCCATAAACACCAAGATGTGTTTAGGAAAAAGTTATGAGCACTGTAGCAGGGGGGAGTTTCCACGACTATGGGGACACATAGCAGTGACCAGTTGGGTATCTGCCAGGTACATGTAAAAGACAGGTTTTAAGCTGAGTCTCTGAATGCAAAGACATGAAGCATCCAAGAGATTTACCTTACATTTACTCATTTCCTTCACTTTTCCTGTGACTGATACATCTGTATAGACTCTGACCTCCCTCTTCTTTGTTTCTGTTGGGCTCCACCCCTCCTACTGACCTTCTCACAATGAACCCTCTGTTTAAGGTCCAGCTCAAATCTCAAGTTACCATCTTCGCTGCCTTTCCCTGCTACTGCCTAACCCTCACGCCCCCATCATAGCTATCATCTCATGGCCACCACCCTCCAATGAGCCAGCGCTATACTAGCTGTTCCACTATACATATACAATCTGGTTTAATTCTCCCAGTAATACTACAAAGTCAGAATAACAACTACACAACCTCTAATCCCTGGCTTCATTCTATAGAAGAGTAAAAAGGTTCAATAACTTGCCTAGTGCCACGAGTAAATGGAGCAACTAGAATGTGAAGGTGGCTTTAGGCAATTCCAAACCCTTCTTGCCATGCCAGGCTGCACATCTCGTTTAAAGTACAGTGACGCACACGGTTGGTTGAGATGATGCTATCTTTATCTGTGCCTTCCTTGTGGCGTTTAACATTATCGTCTTCAAGCCGTACCACTTATACAGAGCTTAGTGTCTCTGTTTTTAAATAAAATAGGTCTGACTGCTTTCTGAACCTCATTTGGCTTACTGAAGGAAATCACCACTGGTTCTTTTGTAAAGGAGACACATGTTAGAGTGAGATGAAAGCCATAAGGAGGAAGAAACAATCTGCTTTCAGGGAGTGGCAGGGGCTGGAGTTTCCAATTAATTAGAAGCAGCTTCCTGACATCATGAGGTTGAGCTGTCCCTTAGATTGCCAAAGCTGCCAAACCAGATATTATGGTGTGATTTACAGTCAGAATTTACAAAATCTCTCACATAAAACGCACCCTGTTTCTTAGCAAGTTTATTACGCTGAGGAGTCAGAAAAAGGCATTCATGAAAAACAAAGAACCTGGATTCATCTATGGCCAAGTATCATATACGTGGATGGACAACAGGGGCAAGAATGTCTAACCCTGTCTTATGTGAAATTGGATGGTGAAACAAGCAACTCTCTGAGACAGCGTTAAGGGCCTCTTTGGAGATGTGCTCAGAACAGTCACCCCTATATTTCCGCCTTCAAAATTCTTTCACTATAGTTTTGTCCTTTTCTCTATTTTAAAATGAGAATGAATGACAGAACAAATGACCTAGTTTATTCAAGTAAAACACGAGGACTGGAGAGAGAGGGAGGGGACTACTAGATTAAAAGAGACTTAAGAGGCTTACCATTAAAATACAACGTGTGAATCGCAAGGGATCCTGACTTGACCAAATTGTTAAAAATTATGAGATAAGAGGGAAAATGTGAACAGTCTAGATATTTGATTATATTAAGAAATTAATATCGGTGTTTTTTGTACGATGATGCTGTTGGGTTTTTTTTTTTTAATTTTAAAAAAGAGGCCTCTTAGAAAAATATTAACTTCAAAATGAGGGAAGGGGAGAGAGAAGTGGGCAGGGGAACATATATGACGCAAGACTGTCCATGGGTGGTAATTGTGGAAGCTGGGAGATGGGTACCTGGATTCGTTATACTATACTCTCTGTTTTGCAGATGTTTGGTTTTCCACAAAGAAAATATTTGTTTTGGAAGGGTGACTTCATTGTTTCAGTGCCCTCAAATTCCAGCTGGACCTTGCTGTCTTCCCTTCCTAAAACTCCTCCCTGACCTCCTGTCTGAAACCCCATCATGGGGTATATGTGGCCCTGCCACACTGCATCACCCCCCTCCACCCTCCGCCACCTCCTCTCCCCTCTATTCAATCCTGCCGTAGGAAGTACTCTCAGACTTCAAATATTTGGCTCAGTCAACTGGATAGATGCTCCTGTACCTCACCACACTATTTCTTTATAACCGTTAGCTTTCCTACTTGGTTTGCTTAACCTCTATCTTCCCAAACAGAATGTTGGCTCTTAAAGGGCTTGTCTGTTTGCTGTCACTTTTCTATGCCAGAGCACAGAATCCAGCCATGGTAGGTTAAACAGATGGATATGAACATAGAGTCCTCTTACCAGGAAAGTGTAATAGTTTTTTTTCCCCCCTTGAAAACAAACAACAGCATAGCAGAAGGAATTACAATCAAAATACAGCTTTATCCTTAAAACAAGGCCCATGTCTCCATAGGATTTTTGACACATCTATATGCCTACAATGTACTGTTCACTGTTGATCCTGGATAAAAGGGTCTCTTTCTTTCCCTATGAAGACCTTTGTTCTTACATTCCAATGGCAATTATAGAACATATCTGGTAATGCCTAATGATAACTTCAAAATCTTATTGAAAGGTACTTTCTAAAACTAGCATAATAGAAACAAACAGTTAAGACACTCTCGTATTAGCTTAGGGCACCCACAAACCCATGCCATACATGCTCAGAAGAGAATTCCACCTACTTCTTCCTCGTGCTCCTTCCAGCAATCATAATCTGTTGCAATGGCAATACTTGCATAGCAGATTCCTGCCTCCTTGGCAAGAACCACCTCTGGAACTGTGGTCATGTTGATGACATCTGCCCCCCAGGCGCGGAACATGAAGCTTTCTGCCCGGGAACTAAAACGAGGTCCTTCAATTGTGACCATTGTCCCCTTTGAGTGGCACCGGAGTCCCAGCTTCTTAGCAGTCTCGATGAGAACCTAGGAAAGAACAAGAAACTCAAAACATGCAAGCATACATACAACTCAAAATTTTATTGTTCACTGATGTTTAACAAGTTAATTACTCAATTAGAGAAGATTTTTCACTATAAGTGCCAAGTACCCGCCAGGCCCTCAGAACCCAGAAGACCACACACCAGTGTTTCTTAGACCCTTACTCATTTACGTAATCCTGTTCCCCAGCCCTTTGTACAAAGCAGCTCATAGCTACAAGAGCAAACCCTGAGCTTTTTCTATGCACCAGGCATTTCTTTAGATGCTTTAATTTCACTTACTTCTGAACAACTCTAAGAGATTAACTGGTTTGTGAACAGACTTGAGCCTTAGCTCTTAACCTCTCATCACTCAGATCTCCTCATACAGATGTGCTGAGTTCTATTTCCAAGCTCCTGAGAAGTTAATTTTCATTGCTTTTTTATATAGAATCTGAAGACTTTTGTAAAGCTTTTTTTGGTTACAAAGTGATTTCTCTTGCCTGTTGCCTCTCCAAGCACTTAGGGTGAAAACAGAATGGGGTTGTGATTTTTTTTTCTATTCAATGATAAATTTATCTTGTTATTCCTTTAGAGGCAAAGCCAAGCACAGATTTTTAGATACGTGATTGAAACGTCTGATCACTTTCCCCAGTGTTTTAATTAATAATACACATCTAATCTTCAGGTCATTAATTTCATTTTTTTCTTAGCTTGTGCTTCAATATTCCCCCTTAATTAAAAAAATTAGTCTTTTCAACCAACTTAACTATTAACCTGTGGAAGCACTGTTAAAATGTCACTCAACCTCTGTGTGTCTGTTTTCTCAATTGTAAATTAGGAATAATAATATTGCGTAACTCAAGATACCAAGATACAGTGGGGATGAAATGAACTAAAGTATATACAAGCACAGAATCATGCCAGGCACACCGTAAACACCGGATGTATAAATGCTAAGCTGGTCTTCTAATGATTATTAATTAATACTGGCAGCTTCTACACATGTTTGGCAAAAGTTCTTGGGATAGTATATGTATAAAGTGGAGTCACTCAAAGCCAGTAGAAGGCTCCAATCTAGGCCAAAGTCTTATCTGCACATGTCTTAATCACATAAGCAAATTAACGTATTTCCTTAAAAAGTGCCTTGTACTATGCCACAGCAATGGGAAAAGAATTTAACAAGAGCCTCAGCAACTCCAAATTTAGAACCATGACAAGCGATGGACAACGAACAGCTGATGCTACATAATGTTTATCTCATAAAGATTATGCTTCATCAACACTTTTCCCTAAAAAGTACAGGTTTTAAATGCAAGGTCCTAAATCTCTCCCTCCCCTCCCCCGTCTTTTCTCCCCAAATTTAAGACATAACCAGCCCAATCCTGCTGGTTCATTAAATGTCTTTAGAGATCCTGAATAACCGAACTGTATGTGTTGGCTAAACTTCAGAGTGCTTCTAGAGATGAATAAAGGAAGGTCACAAGTACTGTGCACCACTGGCCTGTGACACTAAGTCACCACCACCACCCTGGGAGATAGGTACCATGATTGTGAGGAGGAAACAGAGGCTATGGATATGGGTCAGCCACCTGCACCAGCACTTTGCACTCTCACAAGAAGAGAGTACACCATCATAAAGTAGCAGAAAATACAAACTACAAGCAACCTCTGGGTCTGAGGCTAAGATGATTTCACTTGTCTGGAGTAATCACAATGGAACTACTGAAACCACAATCTATACCAAAAAAACCCCTAGCCAAGTTAGATCACAGGCTAAACACGGTTACTGTGTCAGAACTTTCAGGAGTTTCAGATGAAACAGAAGTGAAACACCGAATAGGAGTGACACCATTTTTGGAATAGGTAGTACTTGTACATGGTATAAAACTTAAATAGTGCAAAAGGAAATTATTCTGGAGAAGTATTTCCCCCACCCTGTGTCCTAGGGACCCATTTCACCTCCCCAAAGGAAACCACTGGGTTACCAGGGTTTTTTTTTGTTGTTGTTAACTTTCCAAAAATACTCTATTTGCATATAAATATTTACACATTTATCTCTTTATACACACACACATACAATTTTAACATAAATGGTAGGCTATGCCAGCCACCGTGCACCTTGCTTGCCACTTGACAATCATGGCAGCAACCCTTCCACAGGAGTACATGGAAGATCACGTGGATGCTGAAAGTGAAGCGCTTAATGACTAAGTGGCAGCACCATTCATTCTGTATTTTTGGATGTTCAAAAAGTCTCTTTGAAGTATATAAGAACAAAGCAATATTCTGAAGGCTCATTTCTGTCATTTTCTTAAACTGCCTTCCTCCGCATTCTCAGTCTTTATGTGGGGCCCTACAGCTAGATTACTGTGGTTTCATGGGAGGCTAAACTGTACTATTGGAAACCGTCAACCCAGTGCCACGTTTACATGTGCTCTATATAGCTCATTCATGCTTCCCCCACCCACCTCCACCCCTAGTTCCCCAAGTCTTTGTATTCTGCCTGGCACCAGGCTCAGATTCATAATAACACGGATTCTCTTCTTAGCCTATTTTTTCCCAAGCTGCCCTCATTTTGAAATGGACAAGAATCTTATCCACACTTTATTGCCCCTGGATAGCAATAGCAGCTTGATTATGTGGGCAGATCTGTGTTTCAGAGGTAAGACTAGTACCGTTCTGATACATTCTGTCAAGAACTATCCAGAAACATGTACTATATAGACTTATACAAACTTCACCTGCCATTTTTTTTAAACCACAAACATACTTTCATGGAAGTCAGAGAGCATCAATGTGCAGTGGTACATCTTTTTTGTTTGAGGCCAGAGTGAGGTTCAAGTGCCCTTGCTCTTAACTACCAGGAAATAGGTTTTCCAGGATTACGTAGAGCTCAATGTAAATGCTAAAAGAAATCACCTATTCTCTACATGCAGGTGTTACAATTATCTGAATAACTAACATGTTTAGGTATTTATGGTCACTAAGCTAATTCACAAGGTAGATGTTATGAGGCAGTTCACCTCTGACAATACTTCTAATCTTTCAAACCTGGGACTGTGAAAGTAGCGCATGTAGACCAAATGATGGACTTTTGAGTTGTGGTCACCATTTCTGTTCCTGGGGAGCTATGGCTGTGACTCCTCCCTTATGCCACCATTGGCCCTTGAGGGGCTGCCCCACGTTCTGACATTTTGCTGTAATACTGAAGGAGGTCGGGCAGTAATGGCCAAGCTCAGCTCAAAGGCAAAAGATGCTAATCTGACCATTTCCAGATACTCAACGATAGTAATCTAATTCATACAGGCAGTTACCAGTCATTGGATGTTCCATAACTAACAGGCATGGTTCAAAGCACGTCATAAATATTAACTGTTTCATGCCTTGCAGTCCTATGACGTACAAACTATCATTATTTTCATTTTACAAATGAGATAATCAAAGCCCAGAAACATTAAATAATTTGTCCAGTAACCCACAGCTATTAACCTGAAGAGCAGAGATTTGATCCTAAGTAATCTGGCTCCTGACTGTATACTTTTGAGTAACATGCCACCTGATAGTAAATTATTTAAAAGATATCCTGACAGCAAAATCAAAACTCACTAAAAGGTAGGTTGCAACTTTGGTTCAACTTACAAATGACTGAGATTAGTGAAGGCATTATTAGCCCAGGGAAACAATTCTTCATAAAATCTTGCATAAAAAGCAAACTTACAGGGGTTAGAGGGACAACCTGCTCAGCTGATTAACCTAACACTAGATGCTGCCCCAAGTTCTTATGACTTATTCTGAAATGCCTTCCAGAAAGATTACGTACCTCTCTCGTTTTGGGGCAAAAAGGCTCCGCTACAGGAATATGGCACACTCCTCTGGCACAGGAATGACTTCCATCATAGAAGGTCTGAGGCCTCATGGTGGTCCTACAACATAAAGTGGCGGAAAAAAAAAAAATGTGTTTTTTTTTTTTAAAAAGCCATCTCTCCATCTCCTCAGGACTGACAAATCAAATGCATCTAGAGCAAGATCTTGGTCCTCACTCCAGAATCAATAGCTCTGCATAAACTGAAGGCAATTGTTAAAACAGCAGCTTCAGGCTGGTGTTTCTCTGGCTCCAGGCTGGTGGCAACATGCTACTCAACAGGAGTTAAAGTGTTGTGGTCTGGCAGCTGTGACAAGGTAACCACTTGGATTATAGGTACAAGTCAACTGTGGGCTCAGGAAGGCCAAGTAAAAGACTTAAGAAGCCAATATGAAAATATTTCATCATCAGTGATGTAGAAAATTATATAGTGAACCCCATATACCCATCTCCCAGATTCAACAATTTCTAAAACTCTGTCAAACTTGCATCATCTGTTAGCTCTTTTATGGTTGCAAATTCCAGGCTTTCACTCAGACCATATGCAAATTTCCCTGATGTCTTCCAAGAAAATTATTTTTAAACAGTTGCTTTGTTTAAAACCAATTTGTTCCAAGGTACAAACAAGGTACTTACCTTGCATTTAATTGTCATGTCTTTAAATTAAGAGTTGTTCCTGCTCTTAGCCCCAACTGTATTTTTTCATGCCGCTGACCCATTGAAGAAAGCAGCCATCATCCTGCCCCGCATTCAGGAATCCGTCCTGTTTGCTGCCTCATAATTTAGCTTATTCCTCTCCTGGCCGTAATTAGTTCTAAAGTCTCTTAGTTCAAGGTACTGGTAAAACAGTTTTGAATCCACAAAAGAGACGCTGAAATTAACCCAGTGACAAGTCACCCAGAAATTTCTTGCCAGAATTTTTCCAAACAAGCCACTTTCTCTGCCCATTAAGTTGTTCTAAACTTGAACTCACGAGTAACACAGGAAAGAGGGTCCTCAATCTCTCCCACAGAGGCAGAGCAGGGGAGGCATGGGCAAAGGAAGCCAACAGGGGAAGGAAGATGATGTGACGTCCTCTTCCAGGGGTGGGAGAGTGAGGGACAGCTCAGAGGACCAGTCTCACTGGTCCCATTTACACAGCTGCAGGTCCACTGACCAAAATTCACCTGTTACTCTCACGATATCACATGTTGAACAGTGACACTAGTTGGCATGGAAGCCACTCCCTCAGAGAAGAGGCCTCGGGGCTCTGAAGGAATGAAAACCCCGTGTTCCTCCCAACCCTTTGTCACATGTGCCTTAAGGGAAATGCTAAGTTAACCCCAAGCACTTCCAAATGGGGTTGAAGAAGAGGCCAAATGACGGTTCCATCCAGTATAAATAGAGGCTTTTCTCTCTGAAAGACTGACCAATAAAATGATGCCACGTACTTAATTCCAGCTCTGGCTTGGTTTCAGCCTTCGATGAGTCAAGCATTAGCAATATCCTCGCTCACAACTGTGATTATGAAAACAGGACCACAAAAGCCTCCACTGGCTAGACCCCAACAGACGTCCACACCAAACATCCCCTTATCTATCTCTGCCCTGTCTGTGCCCACCCTTTGCCTTGTCACTCTGCCCTTTGCTTTGAGCTTTTTAACCTTAAGACATAGCATGTGTCTAAAACAATCTTTATGCTACGTCACATACGTGTGATACTTACTGACTACAGTCTTAATTCCGTCTCTTAGGTGGAATGTTTTGCATTTTTCTTTCAACAAAACTCCCTAGCTACTAACTATGTGGCTTATAGCAAATTACCATATCTTTTTGATTCTCCATTTCCTAATCATAAAACACAGTATTCATCTACCTACTCGGAAGGGCGTTAGGATTAAGTCAACCAAGATGTCCAGATAACCTACAGCAGCTCAGAAGTGTGGGCTAGGCCAGAGACAGAATTGGTAGTGAGCAACACATGGGGCCTCAGGCACATGAGCTTGAAAGGGGCAAGTGGCCCCAAAGAATAAATAGGGCTTAGAAACCAGTTTCTAATAGTTTTGGGGCTATACTACCAAAATACTGGAAGGGAAAGTACAAGTGAGAAACTCCTCTTTACACCTATTTGAGTTGTTCTGCGTCACTAACTTAGGTATCAACACGTTCAGTGAAACGTTTAATGATCTAAACCTCAACCTCTATAAACAGCAACCTACCAGCATAGCATCAAATGAAGAGGCATTGTTAATGCTGACCAAGAGCAATGAGGTTTTACAACCACAGTGGAGCAGAGTGGACGACACCACCCAGAAGAAATTCTAGGATGAGATGTGTGTCATTTTAATAGCACCTGTCCTTGTTCTGAGGGTCTTCTGAGAAATCCAAGATTTTACAATTTAGCAAGAAGCCTGGAATAAACCTGCCAGTCCTGTACCACAGAGTAGGGACTGTTACGCAATTAAGCCCACCAGTTCACTGCCAATTTCCAGGTCAAACAGCTCTTCTATATTCAGAATCATAGTTCACCCTCATGCTAAGTGTTCTGAGTGACATGGAGAAAACACAGGAAATGTAGTTTTGTCCCTGGATTTGAATCTTATCACTAAATGTTTGTGGGCTCTTGGGCAAATTACTCCACAAGTTCTTTCTTCACAAGGGATTAGCAACATCCCCACTGCTACGGTCTGAAGACTTGTCCCTCTAAAATTCCTATGTTGAAATCCTAACCCCCAAGAGGTGATGGTATTTTGAAAGTAGAACCTTTTGAAGGTGATTAGGCAAAGCCCTCAAGAGTGGGATTAATGTCCTTATAAAAGAGACATCAGAAAGCCAGCTCGTGCGTTCTAGCACGTGAGCGCACAGCGAGAAGGTGTCATCTATGAGAAAGCCAGCCCTCACCAAATACTGGAATCTGCAGGCAACTTTTCTCGGACTTCCCAGTCTCCAGAACTGACAAATAAATTTCTGTTGTTTCGAAGCTACCTAGTCTATGGTACTCTGTTAAATCAGCCTGAACAGACTAAGACACCCACTTACACCCTTGTTTAAATATAAAACAAGGCTGCAAAAACCTCCGGTGGCTATATCCCAATAGACTGTAATGCAATAACATCTCCATTTTATATGCCAAATAACGCCCACCCGGCCCTGGAAAGATGTACACGTGCTACTCCTAGAACCTGTGAATATGTCACCACAAATGGCAAAGGGGAATTAAGGATGCTAACAAGGTGACCTTAAAATAGAAAGGTTAAAAAAAAAAAAAGTAAGTTTATTCTGGATTAACTAGGTGGGTGCAATGTCATCAGAAGGGTTCATACGTGGAAGGAGTCAACGTCACAGTGATGGGAGGTGAGAAGGACTCCATCTGCCAACGCTGGCTTTGAAGATGGTGAGGGCTCTGAGCCAAAGAACGCAAGTGACAAAGGGCAAGGAAATGCATCCCCCCCTGGGCCTCCAGGAAGGGATGCGGCCCTGCAGGCACCCTTTTTTTTAAAAAAAAAAAACCCACAGTGAGACCCATGTTAGACTCCTGACCTACGGAACTAAAAGATAATGCGTTTGTCTTGTTTAAGCCACTAAGTTTGTGATAATTTCTTACAGCAGCAATAGGAAGCTAATACACACTCTGGTACGGTTTGAGATATGGTTAATTCAGATACGGTTTCTACAGTAATAAAGTGCTGATGCTGAAGGTCTGCCACCTACTCTTGCTTCAACCAGCAAACCCCTCTACCTATGCAAGACTAATTAGCGTGAGATCCCACTGGAAAACACAGACTTCAGGGACTGATCTGGCTCTACCATTCACTAGCCATGCGCCCCTGGCAGAGCCACTCTCAGCTCTCTGCACCTCAGTGATGTCAGTGTCCTCAGATTTAAAGGGGGCGTAACATCATTTACCTTGCATGGTCCATGTGAGGACTGAACAAGACAAGCTGAAGCAAGTGCTTGGCACTAATAACTACCGTTTATGGAAAATCTGCTTCTGTACGTCTCTCCTGCCCACCTCAAAGTATGCCATTTTGATGTCGTAGTACCCAGCACATTCCTCACAACGGTCAAGCAGGGATATGTGCTAAGAAAAGTCAGTGCACAAACAAATAAACAAAAACCACCTATGGAAGAGTGAGGGAGACAAAATGACGTTACGTTCTGGCAAGAGAAATGAGTTCAAGACAGTCAAGGAGAGAACACAGGGGGCACTTTCAGACACAGGGGGAGAAGCACCCAGAGAAGTATTGACTGATAAGTTGTTTCTTGAATCAAGATGTTAAATCAGCCTGAAGGTAGCCATTTGTTAGTGTTTCCTTTGAGGAAATGCAGAGTTGCAAACAAGTTGAGAGCAAACACCTGTCTGTGTCCACAACAAGCCCCAACATGCGGGGACGTGAGTCAATTAATTTACTGGCAGACCAGAACAGCTTCTCTTAAGAAAGGTGGTTTCAGGGAAGTGATTCTACTCTCGTCACTTAAAAGGCTATTCGAACAGTCCAACGCTAATGTACAGGGACAGCGACGAGACGGGAAATCTTAACATAAACGACAAGCAACAGGTTAAGAAGTGGAGTGAGTCTGTCCTATTAACCAGAAGGAACCGCAAAGTTATGGATTCGAACCAGCATCATCAAGCTCTTCCCACTCCTGTCTCATGAGTGCCCCTCATTGCTTATGGTGCCACAGGAAGGAGAAACACCAATGGCTGTTTATATCCCAATGAGGAAAGACAGCTCCTTAAACAGGTTACGCATTTTCCCTTCTGTTCTATTATTTTTCATGAGGTCTTGTTAAACAGCATGCTGAGCAGGAGCACGAGAACAAAAGTCCTAGCTCGGACACAAGTGTGACCATAATCTCTTTGGGCCTCAGTTTCCTCACCTGTAAAAGGGAATAATAAGGTACATAGCGGATGTCTCCCAGAGCTGTGATAATTAGCAGTGTCAGAAACATAGTAAGAACCTGTCTGCTGAACTCTAAACTGGGGAAAAGATTTATTGCATGCAATAAATGGTATTAACTGACTGTGGCACCTAATAGGAACGAAAAAAACTGGTAGCTTGGCATTTTTAATTAGAGGATACATGGCGAGGAGGTAAGAAGAACAGAACTAGGTTATGGAACAGAAGAATGAACATCTCATACAGGGGAGTGGCTGACCCCAATTCAAGGCAGGAAGATGGCAAAGGGGGACGCAAGTAACTGGTGAAAGGGAAGGCAAAGGGAGAAGGTGAGTTATGCCTAGTATCTTCTGTTTTCTCTACAAAGGTGGGGGTGCCACTCTCAGCTGAGAGAGAGGGAGATTGGCAGGAAGCTGTGAGAACAGAAGGAGTTAAAAACAGCTGCTGACAGGGATGGGAGAAAGGGCTAAGCAAAGGCTTCCTGTGCAGTTCTTTACCATAGAACACTATTTTTAGTCCACATGAAGTGCAAATATACTGACGATATACTTGACTTCGGGGCACGGCCCTAGCCCAAGGGCCCAGTGCTGTGCACTGTGACATCATGGGGGAAGCCCGAGGCAGGGCCTCGCTACGGTAGAAGGAAACAAACTGACACAACAGATCAGCACTGTGTGTTTACAGTGGGACTTTCCTGATGAGTAAGAACACATCACAGAAGCTCACCCGAGCCTCTCCCAGTTCTTCTAGCAAGAAAATACGTTGATGAAGAAATAATCTGAAGGAGGACACCTTCTTAGGAATCAATCCAACACCCTCATTTAGCAGATGAGGACATTAAGTGACAAAGGAATTTGAGGACCCAGCCAGGAAACGTTTTAGATGTCCTCACTTCCAAGGCTTGTTTCACTGCTTTCTTGAAGCAAAGCCATTAACCACGGGCCTCAGGCCCAACAGTTTCACCTTGAGATATTTCTGAGAGTGATCGATGCAGTTTAGCAGGTCCTACTGTTCTGATCCTTTTTAAAAATAAAAACAAACACCCCAAAACCTAATATAATGTGGGCACTCTTCCAAACAGTTTCCAGATCTATTAATAGTTGTTCCTTTTTATACTTGCGTAATAAATATGGTGAATTGAATTCCTATAATAATCTGAAGGAATAAAGAGGAAGGTCAAGTGTAGAAATTGCTGGGATCCTCTGTCCCATGTACCTTGCATGGCATGGAAATTTAGCAGTTTGGGATGAAAGAAAGGCCCTATCATCAGTTCCCCCATACAGACATGAATCTATAGACATATCCAACAATGACTGGGTTAGAAAATGGAGGGACCATGTACATAAGGAAAAGAGGAAGAGACAACAAAATGCCTCTTTGAAAAAAGCAGCGATGGGGAAACAGTCTTGCTTTGCTCCCATGGCAAAAATCTCTTTAGAAACCACTCCTGTGCACCACTTTATAATGTATCATTGAAGTCAAGCTTTAAAAGTGGCGTGGGTGTGGAAGGCGGGAGAATCATGCCTTTCTTTAGTTGCAAGGCTGATAACTGAAGACAGCACAAAGGCCAAGCAATGAATAGTCATGCTTCTAAATCGCTCATCTTAGAATTTGGTTAGGTTGACACAAGGCCTTTGTCAACCCACAGGGACCAGGTATGATCATGTACCACATTTCATAAAATAGCATACCCATCACTGACCCTGCTGGGCTCAAAAGAGGAAGCTGTACCTTTAAAGCCCTTTGTATTAGGTTGGTGCAAAGGAAATTGTGGTTTTGGACCATGAATTTTAAATCATTACAACTGGCTCAAACACATCTTTATTCATCAAAATAGGAACCATTACAATCAACACATTTTTGCCAATGAGAAATAAGTTTGTTTATTCCTGTAGTGTAAAAATCCATGCTTTGGGATTCCATGAACTCTTAGAAAGCATTTTCTGTATCCTGCTAGTTGTGGAAGCATTTTCCCTGCAAAACGTTGTCGAGAGGTCAGGTGAGTATGGTGGATGAGGCAAAACTTTGTGGCCCAATTTGTTCAACTTTTGAAGCATTGGTTGTGCAACATGTAGTTGGGTGTTGTCATGGAGAAGTCCTTTCTGCTGACCAATGCCAGCTGCAGGTGTTGCAGTCTTTGGTGCATCTCATCGATTTGCTGAGCATACTTCTTAGATGGAATGGTTTTGCCAGGATTCAGAAAGCTGTAGTGGATCAGACAGGCAGCAGACCACCAAACAGTGATCAGGACTCATTTTTCATGCAAGTTTGGCTTTGGGAAGTGCTTTGGAACTTCTCAGTCCAACCACTGAGCTGGTCGTCACTGGCTGTTGTAGACAATCCACTTTTCACCACACGTCACAGTCCGATCAAGAAATGGTTCACTGTTGTGTACAATAAGAGAAGACGACCCTTCAAAATGACGATTTTTTTGATTTTCGGTCAGATCATGAAGCACCCACTTATCGAGCTTTTCCACCCTTCCAATTTGCTTAAAATGCCGAACCTCCATAGAATGGTTGACGTTGAGTTCTTCGGCAGCTTCTCTTGTAGTTCTACGAGGATCAGCTTTAATGACTGCTCTCAATTGGTTGTTGTCAACTTCCGATGGCTGGCCACTGCGCTCCTCATCTGCAAGCCCTCATCTCCTCTGCAAAACTTCTTGAACCACCACTACACTGCACATTTGTTAGCAGTTCCTGGGCCAAATGCATCGTTGACGTTGTGAGTTGTCTCCGCTGCGTTATGACCCATTTTGAACTCAAATAAGAATATCGTTAGTATTTGCTTTTTGTCTAACATCATTTCCATAGTCTAAAATATCAAATAAACAGCAAGTAATAAGTCATTAGCAAAAAAAATAAAGCGAGAAATGTGCATTAAAGTGATGTATAACATAACCATGTTTACTTACGAATGTATTCCAACATCGAACAGCAAATTTCAACAATGCTAAAACTGCAATTACTTTTGCACTAACCTAATAGGAAAGTTTCCGCTGGGGAAGGCGGTAACCGTAGAACCAATCAGTAAGTAAGGGGACAGATATCTCTCCCGACTGCTCCCTGGACAGTGGCAAATAGACATGGAAGACAAGAAGATGCCAGGATAAAAACATGCAAAGACCAGTGGAGAAACAATCTAAAAAGCCTAACGGGAACTGCCAGAGTAGCTGAGGTTTCTGAATGCCGACCCTCTCTCGCATCGCAAAGCCAGATTTCGGGGACAGAAAACTACTTTGACTCCCTTATGAAGTCGTTTTTTCTCTCCCCCACTCACAGAACATCTGGCTTCAGTTCCCCATAGGTGACACAGTGAGAGCCGGGTGTCCCCAGCACATACAAAGGAGAGAAACCCGAGAATTATGAATCTTGGAATATATATCCACAAGATTCTTTTAAAGTATAAATAGCCTGACCACTTTAAGGACAGACAAAATGTCAATTCTTTCCCCAGTTCGAATGAACTGTTTAATAACTGTGAAGAAGTGAACAAATCCCAGTCTTAACCATGTTTTATCCTCAATGCCAAATGACTTGTGGCTGTGACAATGGGGACCTTCTACAAGGTAAAAGAAATGGATTAATCAGACTCAATACAGCAGGAGGCATAAGGCACTGAAGAAATCTGCTGTGGACGAGCCTCCTATATGTCCTTGGTATGAATTCCTATTTTCTGATTTTTAACGTTTGGTTTGTGAAGAACAATGTTGCAGATTCCAGGGCCTGGGGCAGAAGACTTGAATAGACATTTCTCAAAAGACACAAAAATAGCCAACACCTATGTGAAGAATGCTCAGCACCATCAATCATCAGGGAAATACAAATTAAAGCCACAATGAGGTATCACCTCATGCCTGACAGAATGGCTACTGTCAAAAAAGATGAAAGAGAACAAGTGTAGGTGAAGATGTGAACAAAAGGGAACACTTGTACACTGTTGGTGGGAATATAAATCAGTACGGCCGCTTTGGAAAACAGTACGGAGCTTCCTCAAAAAAAAATAAATAAATAAAAACAGAATCACTATACGAGTCAGCAATCCGACTTCTGCATATATATCCGAAGGAGATGAAATCGGTGCATCAAAGTGATACCCACATTGATTGCGGCGTTACTCATAATAGCCAATATGTGGAAGCAACCTAAATGATCATCAACAGATGAATGGATAAAGGAAATGTGGTATATTTCACAATGGAATACTATTTAGCCTTAAAAAAAGGAAATTCTGTCAGTCGAGACACATGAACGAGCCTGGAGGGTATGTTAAGAGAAACAAGCCAGTCACAGAAAGACACATACTGCAGGAGCTCCCCTACATGTGGAATTGAAGAAGTCGAACTTATAGAAGTAGACAGTAGAATGTGGCTACCAGGGGAAGGCGAGGAGATATTGATCAAAGGACACAGAATTTCAGTTAGGAGGAATAAGTTTTTGAGATCTATTGTGCAGCGTGGTGATTGCATTTAATAACAATGTACTATATATTTCAAAGTTGCTAGGAGAGTAATAATCAAATGTACTCACTGTCAAAGATGATTAAGTATCTGAGATGATATATTAATTAGCTTGACAAGTCACACAATGTACACACATATAAAATATACAATTATTATTTGTCAATTAAAAAATAAAAACAAAAACTTTCACAATAAAAAGCTTAAAGCAAGCCTGTGGCCCTGCCCTCCCCTTCTTCCCCTGGCTCCCGTGTATCATCTATTTGAGCTGGGAATGACCAGCTCCGAGGGCTATAAAGCATTTGAGATACTGCTCACCTGTCGATGAACTGATCGATAATAATCATATCACCAGGCTGAATCTCCTCCCTCAGGGAGCCGCATGCTGTGGTCACTATGACATGTGTACAACCCTCTTCCTTCAAAGCCCAGATGTTCGCCTGGTAGTTGATTTTGGAAGGCACAATGGTGTGCTGCCTCCCGTGCCTAAGAGAAGGAGAGGAGAAATGGTAGGCAAGTGAGCACCACAGCACCGTTTCCTCCTAGAGCCTAGAAAAAATTAGGTGACTCTGTAGAAATGATCACAGACTAATAAAGGGGGCCTCCTGAAACCCACCCCAGTGACCATGTAAAACAAAATTTAGATTTACTGGATTCTCAGAAGCCACTTTCATTTTAAAAATGGAGAGTGACAGACCCTAGAATGGTCCCTGTTTTTATGCCCTGTATAAAGCGTGAACAATCCCAAGGCTTGCTTCTAACCGTTAGAATACGGCAAAGGCGCTGGAAGTCACTCCCTCGAGTAGGCCCTACCTTGCTAGCAGGCACTCGAGAGTCTCCTACCAGCCCTGCAGAAGCAAGCTGCTGTTGTGTGAACTGCCTGTGAAGAGGCCCACATGGCAGAGAATGGGGAGCTCCTCTAAGAGCTGAAGGCCTCAGTCCTGCAACCATGGCCTGTGACATAATGTGTGCTATTTTAAGCTGCTAAATTTGCAGTAATTTGTTACTCAGCAATAGAAAACTAAACATATAGTTTGACTAATTTGTTAACTATGTGATAAAAAATGCTTTTGCCTCCTCTATTATAATACAGCAGCACTAGCCTTGTCAAGAAAACAACGGTGTAGACAGTACAAGTAACCCACTTCCCACAAACATACAGCTACTACTAACAAGGGGTCATGAATGAAGCATTGCTTTTCTTTATCTTGATTAATTAGAAGGGAAAAAAAGGGAAACATTTCTTCTTGCAGTTGGAACTGAAACCAGAGCTTCAACCTTAGATTCCTGATCTAGTTTTCCAATCCAAGGTGAAGCCCATGAGATCTCTGATCTCCTAATAGAACTCACCCAAAACCACACATGGTAAATAAAGGTGACTAAGATATTCTAGCTACACCAACACCTAAAAACTCATACCTGTATCACTACTCTTTCCAAAATTAAAGTTAAATGCTCCTCTAGTAGTAACAATCAGAAAGCTTAAAAAAAAAAAAAAAAAACACCATACCTTGCAAGGAGGACGCAATCAACATTTTTTATCTTCCCCAAAATTAAGGCATCAGATGGCTGCATACAATGAAAAATGATTATATTTTAACTCAGTGATCTGAAAACTTATGTAAACAATTAAAACTGTTCAGCTACAGTTGGATTCTTAGAAACTTAGAGTTCATGGATACAGCTTATAGAAGAGGTTATATTTGATACCAACATGATCATTTGATCAATATTTACTGAGCTCCCTACAGGCACAGAGATTAACAGGACTCTGAAGCTTGCCTTGGGTGCCCATGTAGGTACCATACAGTAAGATTCGTTTGTAGCAAGTACCCCAGGGGACTCTGATGGTAGACTGGTCAAATTTAGATGTATCGAGGGTATTTGGCAGGTTCAAGAACAGGTGTGAGTGTGAAAGGCAGAAAGGGTAAGAGGCCACTGTCGTGCACTTAAGAACTCAGCACTGGACCTGTCTGCTTGTATTAACCAGATCTAAGATGGCCACGAAATGACTTGAGGTAACGGAGGCTTAAAAGGCCCTTAGAATCAAGGAGGTCAAGAAAGTGGGCCGACAAGATAGCAGGACTTAGAGGACACGAGGTCAACCTAAGAACTTGGCTGAAAAGGAGGGTTAGGTTGGAAAGGCCAGATGCAGAGATCTCACAGGAAGATCAGAAGAGCTGCATCAGGAAGTAGTAATATGGAATTAGGAGAAGGCAGACACCCTCACCCTGGCCTAGGCTAGGTGGCACAGGGCCTTGGAGAACCAGCAGCCTCTCCTAGAAAAGGAAGAGTGCTTTACTTCCAGTTCAGCTGTGCATTCAACTAATGTCAACTGTATTCTGGATTCCCCAATCCTCCTTTGAGCCAGGACTCACTCAGAAAATGCCATTTTGTAATGATGCTTCACCTTATTAGTCATCAGACTGTCCTCTAAATCTGCGGTCCCCAACCCCCGGGCAGCTGCCCGGTACCAGTCCGTGGTGTGTTAGGAAACGGGCCAAGCATCAACCCCTGAGCTCTGCACCCCGCCCCCACACCCCCGGGTCTGTGGAAAAATCGTGTTCTGTGAAACTGGTCCCTGGTGCCAAAAAGGTTGGGGACCACTGCAGTTGTGTGGCGTGACCTAATGGCCCCAAATTAGAGGCTGATTTGAACAGAGAAGTTGCTATGGCTGAAATGAGTGTCTGGCTTCTAGCAACAGAATTTGAGGTTGATTTTTCAGGCCATGTTCTCAGAACCGCGAAGTCCAAGGCATCCTAAGGACACCTTCCCAGCTGATGGAGCCCAAAGGCAGGACTCCTGGCTCTCTACGTCTGCAACAGATAGCCCTGGGCGAAAAGAAATAAACAAACAAGCAATTTGTTTTTTGACTTAAAAATCAAGCCAGCAAGGAGAAACAGAAAAGCAAACATGTCTCCATTAATTGGTTATTAACCTTGCCAAATGGAGTATCCACATATTTTTCAGTTCTTCCTTCTAGAATTTCTGGATCATCCAGGCCTGTTCCACCTATTATTCCAATCTACAGGAGAAAAAGATGGAGAAAAAAAGATTTATCATTTTTGATCATTTTTTATTAGGAACAAAATTATTTTAAGCAAATTCATTTATTCATACTCATATGCTCCTCTGTATTCCTGCTAAGCCCTAGTTATTTTTTAAAAAATCTGAAAATTACTAAACAACAATCAGAAAACATTTGAAGCCCACCTATATTCCAGAAAAAACCAAAACCAAAACCAAACCAGGTCACCTTTTTGGACTATACCACATTTATTTCTGACTGTTCAAATTACAAATAAGCACAGAAGAGTACTTTAACTAGCTTAAGTTAGAAAATCAAATCTAAAAGTAGGCAAACGTGGTTGTGGAAAGTACTTTATAATCAATTTTATTTTCTCCACCAAATGGGACTATGAAATAAAGAATGTTCAAAAATACTGGGATATAAAATATTAGGTATATCCATTTGGTAATGACTTTTCCTCACTACCCCTTTTGATAAAGAAATGAGAGATCCTCTTTCCTATGCCACTAGAATCATAGACCTGGAAGGGAATGCAGATGGAGGACACTGGAACAGCATGAGAAGTTACTCTCACACATATTTATGAAATCAAACCATGATTCAGATACGTATGCAAATTCATGTTTACATAAACATATACAGTATATTCACATACACTGCATATACAGTAATTCATAGATCTACATAAGTATAAATAATTCAAAGGTAGTCATAATTTTTTAAGTTCAAGCGTTGTGTTGCATTTTTCATAGTTGATCTTGAAAGTCTTTGTCCTCAGGTACTAATCTGTGTTAAAGAAACCCAGCACTACCCTCTAAGAGTTAATCTAAACTAATGATGAAGAAACACAAACAAGAACAATCACAAAGATACATAAATATTAACTAAACTGTTAACACTAAAAATTGAATCACTGAAATCATTGGGAAACTTTCTCTGGCCTGATACTTCCTAAAGGAGAAAGTATTTCATCAGCCACAGGCTAAAGACATGACACTTTACCAGAAACTTAATGGACAGTGATCTTTTTTTTTTTTTCTTAAATTCTCAATGAAGGCCAGGCACAGTGGCTCACACCTGTAATCTTAGCACTGTGGGAGGCCAAGGTGGGGAGATGGCTTGAGTTCGGCAGTTCGAGACCAGCCTGAGCAAGAGCGAGACCCTGTCTCTACTAAAAATAGAAAAATTAGCCAGGCATTGTGATGTGTGCCTGTAGTACCAGCTACCGGGGAAGCTGAGGCAGGAGGATCGCTTGAGCCCAGGAGTTTGAGGTAGCTGTGTGCTAGCCTGACTGATGCCACTGCACTCTATCTGAGGCAACAGAGTGTGACTCTGATTCAAAAAAAACTCTCAATGAAAAACTTTAAATCTCCTGTCACTTGAGTAAAATTTCTACTAAATAAAAGAAAGTAGCTTCTTGAGAAAAAAATTCCAGAGTTAAGAATTAATTGAACATACAAATTAAATAATTTCCAGGTCAGTTACACAGTTGACTTCTATCAACGTGTTGAGAAATGGTCACCTTTCTGGCCCTCAGTTTCCTGAAAAATCAGCCAAACAAGAAAATAAAGGCAATTTAGTGAGATTTTACTGACAAACTCTCCCAGTTTCCCATGACATGGTTATATAATTTGGGACTTTAAAAGTGTCCCCACAATTTGCTTAAGAGGATAAGCCAGCTTTTGACACTGGCGCCACCTTGTGGTACATTATTGGAACCACAGTAGGTTATGTATTTCATGTCAAGTAACAACATTACAGGCAAAAGACTAACCCGCATTTTTCAAACCAACAGAAGTATTCACTTAAGTCAATACATTTAAATCATGCCAGTTCAATAGAATTTATTTTTCATTCACACTTTTATGCAATCCTAACCCTTCCTCTAGCCTGGCTTCTCCATTTTATCCTTCATTTCGTGTACCTCTGAAGCACTGCAGGTCAGGGGAGCCTAATAAACGCCCCAGCCCCCGTCCTCACCCTGGGCCACAGACCTGAATTGCTGACTCTGAAATTACTCTCAGCCCACTCTTCAGGGATTCAGCTATTCCTCAACACTTTCGCTTTATGCTATTACCACTTTGGCTTGGCTGTGTGTAGATGTTCCCTGGGCCACGGCATCTCAGATTCTGGATTCAACAATGGACCTGTAGGTTCTTATCCAAAAACCAAACATGACTTTGTTTGGAGCCACCCTCTCAGTTTAGGTGAGCTGGCCCAGCAATGCAGGAGTAGTTAAGAAATGCTAACCAGAGTCCTTGAGCTCACCCTCAGCAGCCCCAAGCTTCAGTCCACACCACTCTAGCTGCATGGCGACCCTACATTAGGCAGGTGGCCACTAAGCCCTCAGCAAGGAATGTGCAGCACTGGACATGAAAGCAAGAGTGGCTACTGCTCTCCAGAAAGACCCGGAGGGGATTTCTGGCATTGGAATAATCTGCAGGCAAGCCCATCCAGTCACTCACCTGGCTCTGGTTGTTTATGGAAACCCATCTCTTGCAAGGGACAACACAAGTGTAGCAACAGCACTGCCAGCCCAGGGAGCTAGACCGCTAAGATGGAGGCTAGCAGTGCCAAGATGTGGCCAATGTCGCCACCTGCTGGCTACACAGCAAAGTACAACCGGGATGAAGTACCCAAGGTCTGAGGACCCAACTCTGTTCACACCCCGTTACGCCTCTAAGTTCAATAGTCAACTCAGTACCTGCCTTGGTAATGAAGTAACTAACTGAGTATCTGTATGTCACAGGCACTGTGCTAAGTGCTTCGGTGGCCTTATCTCATTTGATCACAACCACCCTATTAAGTAGGACCTAGAGAACTGTACCCATTTTACAAATGAGCACAAAAGTTAAAACAAACAAACAAAAAGTATCTATACAAATCATAAAGAGCAAAACTAGGATAGGATCCAGGTCTTTTGTGCTTAACCACCATGATGTACTACCTCCCAATATCCCCTGGATTCCTTCATAATGCTACCCTATTAGAAAAGTTTTATTGTCTCCATGTTTCCTGGTAACATGCTCACAGAGGTCAAGTTCTTGACCAAGGTCACAGAGCAAGCACAGAAACAGTGACTGGGTATCTGAGTGAATCAGCTCCGAGGGGAGAAGGACTCTTCCTCGATGACCTCATCCATACTCAAGAAACAATGACGAGGCCTTGTGCCAGGCCTCCTGGCCCAGAAACATCAGTCCTCAGTACAGGCAATTCTAGACTGCCCAGGAAATGTGTTCAATACCTGAAATGGAATTTTGCCCAGCCAGGACTTCTTCAATACACAAGTTCTAAAATAGGCCCCCACCCTGGTCAATTAAGGTATTGCCAGATTTTAATGGCTAGGAGTTCCACCCACACTTTTCCACAGATGGACAACCAAACAAATCTCAAAAACACTATGAAAGCATTTTACCCAAATGCTAGCTCACCTGCCAGAATGGTTATTTCCAGCAAGGCGGACAGGGTGCATACCCTGTGTCTATTTCCCCTGGTACCTGGCTGCAAGTGACTTCACCAGCCCTACTTAGACTCAGAAACCACTCACCATCATGTCGAGACCTGGACACACTGCCTCAAGGAACCCGGCACTCTGATGGCGTTCTCGAAACACCATAACCCCAAACAGCTGAGACTAGTTCATTATTGCGCTGGCCTGGCTTCGAGGCTTGGGGGAAGGGGTTGCAAAATCCCAGAAGCCCAGCCGTATGGGGAGGGAGTAGCCAGCGTCTCAGCCTGGGAGGACTATTAAAAACCTGCAATGTGGTCCACAGGAACAGCTGGGGCTCCATCTCTCACAAGACACCCCCCACTGTAAGACACCACTGTAGGTAACGGTTATGGGATGAATTGTGTCCCCTCTAAATGCACATGTTGAAGTTCCAACTCCCAGTACCTCAGAATGTGACTGTGTTTGCAGATGGGTGTTTTTAAAGAGGTAATTAAGGTTAAATGAGGTCATTGGGATTGTCCCTACTGCCATATAGCTGGTTCTGTGGTTTGACTACAGTTTGGCCCCACCAAAACTCATGTTGAGGCTTGGTCCCCAAATGAGGCAGCACCGGGAGATGGTACTTTTACCAGGCATCTGGGTCATGAGGGATCCACCTACACGAAGGGATTAATGCAGTCCTATGAGAGTGGGTTCTTGCTCTTGTTGGGCTGATTCGTGCCCACAAGGTTGCCTCTCTTTTGTTTTTCCCTTTTTGCTGGCTCCTGGCCCCCATTCTGTTTCTCCACTATGCTTTGACACAGCATGAGAGCCTCACCAGAAGCCACCAGGTGCAGCTGTCCAATCTTGAACTTCCCCGCCTGCAGAACCATGAGCTAAAAATAAACCTCTTTTCCTTATAAATTACCCAGTCTCAGGGATTCTGTTATAGCAATAGAAAACAAACTAAAAAACTCTTGTCCTTGTAAGACACTGAGACACATACAGAGGGAAGAGCATGTGAAGAC
The DNA here is from genome assembly GCF_000956105.1 of Propithecus coquereli. Taxonomy (NCBI): domain Eukaryota; kingdom Metazoa; phylum Chordata; class Mammalia; order Primates; family Indriidae; genus Propithecus; species Propithecus coquereli. The sequence continues at coordinate 8,664,689 of NW_012155840.1, read as the reverse complement.
ATGTGGAGAACATGGGCATCTACAAGCCAAGGAGAGTGACCTCAGAAGAAACAAACCCGATGACACCTTGATCTTGCACTTCTAGCCTCCAGAACTATGAGGAAATGTTTCCGTTGCTTAAGCCACCCAGTCTGCAGTGCTTTGTTACAGCAGCCCTAGCAAACTAATACAGACTCTATATTTTAGTCAGAGTAGCCTGGATGACCTAAGGGCTCAGAACATCCATGGTTTTTATGTGACCAACCTCCTCTTGCAAAGTCAAGGTATTAGTCTAATGGGTAGACACCCTCTTGAAGATACACTTCAACCCCTGAAATGGTCAATTATTTTTTGAGGAAACTGTTCCTCAAAGCTTATCATGTTTGTTAGAGCTCTCCTGCGCTTATGGAACAACGGCAGGATGCATCTAAGTTCCCTCCAAGTCCACTGCTGGATACTAGAACTCCCCAGGGAACATTCAATACCAAAGCCCAGGCCCCAGACTCCAGAAATTCTGATTAGTTGGACAAGGCATAGTTTGTTTTTAAAGCTCCTCTGATGGTTCTAAAGCGCACCCAGAGTTGCGCACCCCGCTCTAGAGCCTAAACCATAAATTTCTGAAGTGAGGACTGAGTGTGGTAAGCTGAATGAATTATGGCCCCCAAAGAGATTCTATCTATACCCTAATCCCCAGCATCTGGGAATGGCACCTTCCTGTGATTAAATCAAGGATCCTGGGATGCTGCTGTTATGCTGCATTATCTGGGTGGGCCCTCAGCGTAATCACTAGCGTCCTTGTAAAGGGGAGGCAAGGAGGTCAAATGAGGAAGGTGAAGCGATGGTGGAAGCAGAGGAGAGGAAAGGGGATGTGATGTGGGGACGTGAGCCAAGAAAGGCTGGGCCTCCAGAAGATGGAAAAGGGCAAGGAAATGCATTCTCCCTTAGATCCTCCAACTGGAACTAGCCCTAGAGACACCTTGATTTTAGCCTGTAACATTCACTTCGAAATTCTGGTCTCCAGAACGGTAAGAGAGTACGTTTGTATTGTTTTAAGCCACTCAGTTTGTGGCAACTGTTACAGTAGCAACAGGAAACTAATATTAGGAATTCCTGAAAAGCTTGTTAAAAATGCAGATGCCCATCTTTTCAAAGGTTAGCTCCCTAGGTTACTGGCTGTCATATTTAGTGGCCATCTGAATATCCTGAGGCTAAAACCCGATCACTGTGCCCCACCCCAGAGTTTCCGATTCAGTAGGACTGGGGTGAGAACTTGCATTTCTAACAAATTAGCGGGCGATGCAAGTGCATCACACACTTTGAGAACCACTGCTTGGGACTCTTCTGAGGCACAGACTAGAATACCACGAGTGCAATCACAGTTGAGGATCCAGGGTCCATTGCTTATAAAAATTTACATTATCTGCTTCCTCATCTATACCGGTAAGAGTAAGACTTTCACTTAATCCACAGAATGATGAGAATCAAGTGAAATAATGCATTAATATCAGTTACTGTTTCTGCGTATTTTACCACTGCTGCAGAAAGCAAACAAAATCAAAATAAACTTTCTCGAAGCAACAAACAAAGCCCTTATTCCTGGTCAGCACACAAGCCTGGCTGCCCCTCCTCAGCAGGCAGTCTCTCAGGGATGCAGCCAGGGGTCCTCAACCAAGGGTCAAAAGTCTCTCCTCGGGATGCCTGGAAACATGGGGTCACCATGATTGGGAGGATTGCCACAGGTATTCATGAGGGGCGAAGGATGCACTCTATGTTCTGCAATGCTCAAGACAGTCCCACATAAGGAAGAAATGTCCTGCCTAAAAAGCCACTGTGTCCCTAGGCAAAAATATAAAAATAAAAAAATAGATAGCTTGTAGGTCATTTGATTTGCAATTGGGGCCTGTGGGTTGTACCCAGTTTCAGTTGGCCACACAAGGATTTTCAGTCTGAAGGCCTTTGCTGTCCACACTCAACACAGCCAAAAGGAGAGCTTTAGTGGCCCATCCTCCACAGTCTAGACACATGACTCACCCACACCCCTTAATACCACTGTTCCTAACCCCCTACCCACCCACAAAGGGGCCATATCCCCTTCTTATCATAGCAACCATGATTAACAAGTTATTGTTTTTAATCTCCTGGAGTGAAAGCTGGGAAGCTGCCTGGGGGAGCCAGAGTACATTGCAGGAATCCTCTAGAACGCCCTGTCTGGGTGCAAAGACCTGTTGGCCTCCCTGTGGTCAAGCATACCACCTGCCCGTGGCTGATGCTGGAGGACCACGGCTCCTTGAGGTCCTCCCAGACAATGGCAGGTGCTACTCTTATGGCCTCTGGCCCTCACTGCCTCTCTCCATGGGTGCCCACCTCCCATGTGGCATCCTTACCCCCTGCCTAGACCATCTCTCACTGCAGTGAACCACAAAAAAAAACTTTCTCAATTACTCTTAGTCAAGGTGGCTTCCTCCCTCCCCAGACCCACTACCCACTCTGCACCTGGAGCAAAGGAACCCTCAGCATCTCCTGCCCTTGGCCCCCTAACCCGCAGTATCTCAGAGGAAGGAATCCAACACTTACCCTCCTTGGCTCCGAGGAATCACTCATGGTCCCCTATCTCCCAGTTTGAAATGACTCACCAGGACTACCATCTTCTGGGTTTTTCAGGTAAAAAATAGGAATTATCCTGTTCTTCTGGCACTCCCCACATCTTACCCATCTCTTTGCCCTACCTACAAAGTCTACCTCTAGTCCAGTATTTCTCGCTACTTTCATGGCTCCCACCCTGCTTTCAGCAACAGTGCTGTGACTTCTGGCCTGATCTAGCTCTTCTCCCACACAGGTTATTCTATACACAGCAGCCAAAGAAATCATTCTAAAATGTATACCAGATGCTACCTCTCTGCTCATAACCCTTTAACGGCTTCTAACACATTTAAAATAAAATTCAAATTCTTTACAATGGCCTATAAAGCAGGTCCTACGAGGTGCACCCACTCAATTTTCAATTTTCACTGTGCACCAGCACTGAGATTTCTATTCCCACACCAACGAGCTCGCTTCTTCTGCAGGGACCTTGGTTCTAGCTGTCCAATTCTTTCCTCAGGTCTTCATGTGGCTCTGTATCCTCATTTCAGCTGTAACTTATTTCAGTCCATGTGGGCTGCTGTAACAAAACACTGTAGACTAGATGGCTTACCAAGAACGAAATTTATTTCTCATAGTTTGAAAGCCAGCAAATCCACGATCACGGCTAGTTCACTGCCTGCTGAGGGCCCACTTTTTGCTTCATAGGTGGTACCTTCTCACTTGGTACAAGTGGAAAGGCAGCTTTCTGGGGCCTCTTTTATAAGGGCATTCATTTCATCCATGAGGGCTCCACTCTCATGACCTATTCACCCCCAAAAGCCCCATCTCCTAAATCCATCACACTGGTGACTAGTTTTCAATATGTGATTTTTTGGGGGAGATTTTTTGCATATGATTTTTTGCACAGCTTAAAATCCACCTGCCTAGAGGCCCTTTCTGACTCCCCTTCCCCAAGTGACTCTCACTGTTGTTTCACTCTCATGTCAGTTGGTTTTTCGTCCCTACTAGTATATAAAGTTAAATAGAGGCCTTGTTTTACTCAAAGATGTATCCCAGTGTCTGGTAGATACTCAATTAATACTTCGATACGATTCTGCCCATGAACAGCTAGTTTTGAACAATATACCAAATATCACACTGCCTAATCCAAAACCCAATGGGATTTTTCACCTGAATGAGCTAACTGCACCTCTTAAATTGGGAATGAATTTGAAGTCCAACCTCTGGTAATATCTGCATTTTGAAATGGGAGGTAGTGGTGCTGACATTAACGGAGTGCCTAGAACCAGGCTGGGTGTGTTACATGTTACGGTATTTAAATCCAACAGCCTCCCAAAGTAGGTGTTACTAGTGTTCCCCTTACAGTTGAGGACTCTAAGGCCAAGGAGGTTAATTTTCTAGCAAAGAAATGGTGGTGCTGGGATATGAGGCTGGGTCTCCTGGCTCCACAGCTCTTCCAACCCCAACCCCCATGAAGTGGTGAGTCAGACCACATACCCCCCTGACAGTGACATAAATGGGGCACAAATGTGCCTCCTACATCCATACCTGGGGAGCGCACAGTGGATGTGGGGATGTGGCCTACTTCATGCATGCACTCTGCACTCCCTCAAGGATGGATGACCCATAAAGTGGTCCTTTTATTGTGAGTAAAGTCATACAATAAAACAGGGCATAGAGACCATAGTTCAGATTCCAGAAACGCCTCACATCTAGTTGGTGGAGGGCCAGGCTCTAGGCCCAATTCTGTCATTACCTAGGTCCAGCTGTGTAATTCTGGACATATTAGCTGACCTTTCTGGGTCTCAGCTTTATATATAGGGGTTTGTGTGTAGCTATATGGTCTTGAAGGAACATTCCAGTTCCACCATTTTATAATTTGGGAAGAGGACATGGATATTCTTAACCCATTTTGCTCTGGACACCAGGAAGTCACGTTTTCTACATAGAATGTTGCCTTACAGTCTAGGGGATATGGTGCTGGCATCATGGATTCTTAACAGCAAAGCTGTCATCTGTTATAACCTAAAAGAGAAATCAGCAGGAAGTCCCAGCACCACATGTACCTCTTAATTTTATATCCAGCAGCTCGCCAAAACCCAAATTATACATTATTCAGTATTTACATCAGGCCTCTGAGAATTACATTGCCCATCCTGCACTTAAATGCACTGTATTAATTTTACAGGGAAACTGTGTGGCAGGGAGAATGCTAACCAAATTAAAGTATGACTATTGTAAATACCATACCTCTGTTTTTAACGGCACTTTAAGTATATTCCTATAAGGGAAAGGTGAAAAGCTGTGGCCTAATGATACCTAACAATAATTTAAATTGTTGGAAAAAAAGACAATTCAAAATTAATCTCAGTTCCCCCACTTATAAGCATTACCACTTAACATGCTTCAACCATGTGCAACACAGACAATATAATTCTAGTCCTTCCAGCAAATTCTGCAGTAAAAAACCCCACTTTATAGCCAAGCACCTTCAGGAAGTCACATACTTTGCACGAGTTTCATGAAAACCCTTTCTGCCTTGTCCCCATCAACTGGCGTGTGTGAAGCCCTCTATAAATATTTGCTAAACGCAAGATTCTTTTCAAAATGGCAAAAGAAGTTAAATGTCTAAGTCTGGCTGCAAATGCCCTCCCCCCTTATCATAAGTGGCTCATTAAAACCTGCAAGGGCCTAATATACTAATCTGGCTGATTATACACTGACTGCAGACAAGTGTATGTAATCAAAAGACACGCTTGAAGAAGACCGCGGACCTACCTATCCCTTCCGCCCAAAATCTCTAAAACTCAAACAAGTTAACTGCGTTCTTAGTCAATAGTAAACAGCCTAGAAAAGGTCTTAAGTTCTGGCACCAATTTTTCCTTATGTACTGCACTCTCTCAAGACACTAGGAAAAGGGGCGTTTAAAAGCCCCAGGCTAGCTAGCTGCAACTCTCAGAACTCGTGCTCTCTGGACAAAGCTTTCCACCGCACAATGATCCCTTGTACTCAGGTCTGAGGGCTTAGGGCACAAGGAAACTGAGGTCAAACTCTCAAGGTTACAGATAAAGCAGAGTTCAGCAGAGTTCTAAGCCAGAGGCCTCCAAACAGGAAGCAGCCCTAAGGAAGGGAAGCCTGTGCTCCTTTTCCGTTTTTAAAAAATAGTCTTAGAACCCCCACAGCATTGCGCTGCAGGGGAAAACTTCAGCACAGAGAAGGCCTAAGTTTGGAGGAAGAAGCCGGAAGCACAGAAAGAGCAAGTACGCAGCTCCCACGTGGGCCGCGGGCAGTGAGCGGAGTCAGAGAGGGGAAGCGGGAGTCCCGCAAGGCACGAGGAGACGGTCTCAGCAGCAGCAGACGCCCAGCCATTTGGGACACCTGCTGGCTCCTACCAGGCGCAGTTCCCGGGAGAAGCGCGGTGCTCAGGCATGGTGGCTGCATGGGTGAAGCCCCAGCCCACCCACTGCCCCTCTCTCCAAAGGGCTTGCCTGCGCCCTGCGGAGTGCGAACGCAGCTGAGCCCAAAGGTGGAGGGGTCAGTCTCTCCCCACGGGACAAGTGCGCCCCGAGTGCCGCGCCCCAATCCCTCCCCCGCCTGGGCGGGGGCGCACGGGCAGGGCGCATGGCCCGGAGGCGCGCTCCCCTGGGGCGAGGGCGCCAGGGCACCAGGCAGGGCGGACCGCCGCTTCGGGACGGCGCTTCTCACCTTCACGGCGGCGGTGGCGGCGCTCGAGGCCATGTCTGCTTGGGGGAGACTGCAGTGGGCGAGCGCGCGGGGCCACAGGGACCGAGCAGACCACAGAGCGGCAGCGGGGACAGCCACACGGCGCGGGAGTGAGCAGTGCAGAGTCCCGGGGCGGGCCCTGACTCCTCCTCTTCCTCCCCGGGACAGCTGGATTGGCTGCTTCGGTGGGCTCTCCCCCGCCTCCCCCTCCTCAAATCCAGGTTCCCGCGTTCCGCCCCTTTTGCAGACCTTTCCGGTTCTCTGGGTTTTTGTTTTTTCATCCCCAGTTATAACTAACGGGTTCGTGATAATGATAATAACGGAGACCATTTACTGAGCGCTGTAGTGTTCCAGCCTCTGTGCTTTGCACTTTAATTAGCTAACTTAACTTTCACAAAAGCCCTATAAGGGAGGGCAGCATTCCCTGCTCCGGCCAGTATTAACCGGCCTCAGCTGCAAAATCAGGCCCGGCTGCGATTCAGAAGTTATCGCGGGAGGGAGAAGCCCACGAGAGGAAACGGACCTTCGCTGGGAGTCCCTTAGGCCGACAACAGGCGGGGTCCGCGGCGGGGGCGTGGCTGGCTTTTCCTTCCGCTGCCAACCGCCCGGGAGATTGTGCATTTTCCTCAATTCCTAAAACAGCTGGCCTGGCTTGGGGGACCCAAGACCCAGGGATGACAAAAGGGAAATAAACAGAGTAACGGGCTGTTGGATAACCTTTTAGATTTACAAACTGTGGTTTGCTCGTCTTCCACCTGAGGGGAGGTTTTACGGGGTTGCGATCTCCCCCGACTCCCAGCCTGGCTCCACCAGGCAAAGGCCATCTTTAACTCTCCCTACGTGGAGCGGCATCCAACATGCCTAGATTCAGAATCCAGACTTGTAACTCCATCACTCAACACTGGCAGGAGACACACACCCCCCAGCCCTTTACGGGGATAATCCCTCATTCTCAAAGCTGTCATCCTTTCCCTTCCGGGATAATCCAATTTAACCTTCCCTGATGGATTAAGCTCTCTGAAACAATGCGGTGGGCGGCAATGGGTGTTCTCTAGAAATGCTGCCATTTAGTCTGGGGATGGGAAAGAAGGCTGAGGAAGGAGATACTTCCTCTTTCCCTACAACAGCAAAACTCAGAAATAAAATGCAAGTACAATTTCATTACAAATATAACTCTAATGTTAGCCTGGACGTAATCTGTTTACTGAAACAGTATAGACTTTTGCTCTCTCATTATTTTTTGCTTTAGGTCCAAATGTTCTCATAATGTAGACTTTTCTTTCTTCTGTCACAAGCTTCTATTTCTTTTAAGTTATAAAATGAAATGGCAAAAGAGGAATAAAAGCAGATCAAGGTGCTGGGAATCCTTCGTGGGTGAAGAGAATTTAGTTTTCTAGGGGACTCTCTTCTGATTGCTCTGTTGGGGAGCAGGAAGCCCACCAGAAGTGAACCATTGAGCGGCGCACGGATGCCCTGGGTTTTATGGTTGCTACATAAGTGAGGGATCTTAGCCAACATATGCGCATTAACGTGATCAGCAAGTCCAGTTTCTACTCAGCATTACTTCTCTGCCAAAAATTAGAAACTAGACAAATTAGATCCTGTAAGCATAAAAGACCCCTACACAGAGGAGTTGGAAACTCGTAGGGGACTAGACTAGACTTCTGGACTTTTCTACTATAACCTGTGGGTCAGAGCTGAAGCATTTGTTCTTAAACATGTGATTTCTGTGAAGAGAAAATTGTCTCAAATTTGGTCTGGTTTTCTGAGTGATGTAATTCTCAAGCCATTTCTGGGAAGAAATTAGCTTTTCTAGACAAAATGTAAGCAATTTTCTGGCTTCTTCTAAGAAAGCAAGCACCCATCCACCAGCTGATTGTCAGGCACTATTTTGTTCCTGTGTGGGGACATGTAATTCATTCAAGAAAATGTGGTCCACCTCCCAAGAGGACTCCAGCAGTTTTCATCATTATGTATTATGAGGAAAGATCATGTAAACACTCAGAAGCATGGGACTGGCCAGCTATAGGTGATTTGAAATCACAATGGCTGCCACAGAATTCTTTTAATAAAATAATCCATTTTAGAAGAATATGTCAAAATACATTTTCAGAAAGTTAAAAACATAATATTCAAATAAATATGTAGTCAGCCTGTCAGATTTATTTAAGTCATTAATAAAGGAATCAACAGGATGACAAAGCTGATTCAAAGGAAGATGTAATGGGCTGAAACAGTAAACAGAAAAGAGAATGCTAGAATAAGATTGAAAAATTAGATACAAAACTGATGTATGTTTTACAAGGCAATAAAACTGTAGCCTTTAGGGTTCTTTTCTATGAACAGATACCATTTGCATCTCTGAAGGAAAAAAAAAAAACATTTGTAACTTATCAACCTTCCATGAGATAACATCCAACACACCAGAGTCTGAACCCTTATCAATAAGAAACAATAAAACAAAGTTACTTCCCTTAGGAAAGCGCTTGGCAAACCTTGTTTATTAAGAGGCAAAAATTGAGGAGCACCTGAAGATCACAAGCACAGACAATACCTCGTGGAATGAACATGGCTGTATTCCAATACGACTTATTTATGGACACTAAAATTAGAATTTCATGTAAATTTCACATGTGACAAAACATTTTTCTACTACTATTTTTCCAACCACTTAATATATTTAATAGTAAAAACCCACTAGCTTTGAGTTATACAAAAACAGGTGGAGAGCTGGCGTTGGCTGCAGCTTTGGGCCATTGTCTGCCACTCAGGGGAGTACCTAAATCAAATGACTCTTGGGCAAGCTTGGTGGATAGTGCTTTACGATGGCATCTTTGAAAAAGGTAGGCTGTATTAGTTTTGCCTTATTTTCAAGTTTTGGATTTTTTTTTTCTTAAGCCCTAAAATAAAAGGAGGACAAAATTCCAAATAGGTAGTGGTGTCCCTTTTTGATTAGTATGTCAAGGAGACAAGGGGAGTCACAAGGGTCTATCCGTGAAAGTAGTATCTCGCCCTGCCCTTCTGTTCTTGTCCTATAAATTACCCTCTGTTAACCTGTACACTTATTTTTCTGAAGATAATTCTAAAGAACTACCCAGGCCACCTTACAACAATTCTGATTATAAAACCATACAAATATTTCAATAGCATCCCCATTTTTTGATAATCCCTCACAGATGCTCTCCCAACTTCCAGCTCCTAACCAAGAAAGTACTGAGATGGTGTTACCAGTAGCTGTCTGTATCAGGTCTTGAGCAATGGTCCTTCGGCGTCCCACAATCCCCTTGTTAAGGGAGAACCTACAGTAACTTCTTTAGACATGGCTAAATTACATGCTGTTTTTGAAGACTTCTCCAAACCATTCTGTGATCATCAAGTTTTCAAGTGGTAGTGTTCACACAAATACATGAAATGTATGGCCTCAGCCAGCAGTATCAGCTTTCTCTCTGAGTTGTTACAACTCTGCCACAACCAGCGTGTCTGTCAGTGCTAGATGGGTACTGCGAAATGGGCCCAACCTGCCTGGTAACCCCTCCTCATCTGGAGGTGTTAAAGTTGGCAAGCGGTCGTAGCTTAAGCAACTGACATAACTCCCCACCACCTTGCAGATATTTGGGCCAAAATAAAAATTCTAAGCAACCTGGGAGCATCCTTGCAGTTCCCTAATTCTGTGTGACTCAATCTTTTTCCCATACTCTTATATCACAGATACAATGGATAGGGACATTTTTGCCACTACTTTTGTCAGTGGATTAGTGTCTGTCATTGGAAGCTTAGTGAAAAAGCTAATGGTCTATTATCAAGCAGTCAATTTGGATGTAGCAGAACATTGTCAACAACATGTCTTAAGACAATAAGAAAACTAAGAGTAATAATGACAATAATAAATTTTAAAAATTATATTGCATCTTTAAATTCCCAGCCAGGCAAGGACCCCAAAGATGTCTGAATTGGCACAAATTCAGATTAACAAACCCCAGTGCCATCATTGGACACAGTGTGGCCATTAGAAAAAAAATCCCCCAGAGGCACAATGACCTTAATAAAATTGTATTCAGAGAAATTTTTTCACAGGCAATTCCCCAAAATAATTAACTTCTCCTTACCCTACCCAGGAAGGGAAAAAAATGTACTAAAAAGAAAATGGTGGCTGGTATTTATTAAGATAAGATGCAAAAGATATGCAAATATGGACCAAGCCAGCCCTAAGGTAACATTCTGAAAAAAAAAATTGATATTATTGGGTAAATGTAT
>NW_012155840.1:8649825-8653290 GCF_000956105.1 Propithecus coquereli | reverse complement strand
ATGAGATAAACAGTTCAATTTTGACAGTCTGTTTTAAAGTTAGTGTGCTCCAGATAGTTGGAGTTTCCCCTATTAGTCTTGTTACAATCCATTCCTGTTCCAGTCCTATAGTTTCCTTCATTCCTTCCTTCTATCCTAAGTCCATATGACTGTAGAAATAGCTAGAAATAGCTTCCATTGCAAGTCACCTTTTCTTTTCTTCAAATTGTATCTATCTCATCATTTCTAGAGCCCTAGTGAAGATGAGTTACATTGCATATAATTTGTATTTATCAGAGTAAAATCTTGCCAGTTTTCTACTTTTCTTTGAATATTGTTGCACATTAAGAACACATTCTGGTTGACAGAATGACCATCTATCCTGGAATCCTCACATCCTATGAGGTATTTGTCACTATTTCTATTATAGGATAAGCAAAGTGCAAGATGAAGCCCTAAATCCTATGCCTCCTTTGGCGAAGGAGAGAATATGTTGAATCTTGCTCTAACGAGACATGATTTTCATTTTCTGTACTTTGTATAGAAAAGGACCAAGAAGTTATAGGTCCTCAGATATATTTTAATATTGCACATGCAACATAATCTGCTCTCCTTAGCATGTCAGGATCTGGGCTTTGATGAGAGACCCATGTCAGGATCCCCTGTGTGGCTCTTGTTCTTCATTCCACTTTTAGAACTCAAGGCATACCTGTATGCAGTGAAGAAAAATTAAAATGTGGGAAATTAAGAGTGTTGCTTTCCTTACCTGCCAAATACATGTGCTGTATGGAACTAAAACCCTAAAAACAAACTGGGAAAGGAGTTGTGTTTATCTTCTGAGCATCTTCAAGAGCAACAATAAAATGGCTAATATTTATTCAGAGCCAAGTATTCTTCAGTTATTCCTGACAGCTATTGATGTGAATGCTATTATAATCCCCATTCTACAGGTGAGAAGATGGAAAGACGTTGAATCACCCTCACCCCGTCTTTTCTGCTTATTTGCCTCTTCCAGAAGCTTCCTTGGCTCTTCGAGACCTCTGGCCCTTCCTTCTCTCTCTCCTATCACAATGTCAAACTATCAATCTTGTTAAGTTGTAAATGTTTAAAAGCAGCTTAAAATGTGTTACCTCACCCAGGGGGCTGTGAATTCTGCAAGGATTAAAGCTTTAACTAAGGTAACCAAACTCTAGGTAGAATGTGATGTGTGAGAAAGCATAAGGGTGGGTGTTGTCATCACTCTCATCACATAAGGAACATGGGCTCAACACATTTAAGAAGTCTCCTTAAATTCCTGTACCTAAGGTAATTGGGATTAGTACTAAATCTGTCTTAAGTGCAAAGTTTGAACTCTGAATTACTATATTATTCTTCCTACCATGTGCTGGGCCTTAAGCTAAGTGCTGAAGAGAGAAAATTGTATGACCTATACTCTCTCTAGCCCTTAAGAAACTCCCGATCTAGTGAGAGGAGTCAAAAAGAGAAGTCAAATATTATAAAACGATGTGGTTAGGGTGAGGCTAGATACTGAGAAAGCACGGAGCAGGGCACCTTTTGAGGTCTTCCTGGACAAAGTGATACCTAAGCTGAGTCTTGAGAGATGAGCCAAGAAATTAGGAGGTGGGGTGGGGGCAGGAAGAACGGGTATGAAGAGAATTGAAGTGCTGGAGAGTATACCTTGATGCTCTTACCTAATTCTTTCTTCCTCTCTTCTATTGCCTGATTGGGTAGATAGAATTCATTACCACCACCATTGTGGATTCCTTTTTTTTTTTTTTTTAATTTCAGAATATTGTGAGGGTACAAACATTATGGTTACACTTTATGTCTTTGCCTCACCCAAGTGCCGGTTAAAGGCATGCCCTTCCCCCCTACAGTGCTCCCCGTGTCCGTGGATTCCTTTTAGTGTTTCCAACTGGCCACAACTCTGAAGTCATTTTAATGTCATCTCAGTGGCTTTGGCATTTCCTTCATACCTTTTTTCTGTCTTTGAAACAACAAACTTTTGTTTATGCTAAGGAGAAAGGTCACCAACAACTTCCTAATAATCAAATCTAATCAATTGTTTTCTTTCCTAATCTTAATGAACCATGTGGTTAATTATCTAAAAGGACTGTCTCTAGCACTTCAATTCTCTTCATACCCACTCTGCCCCACAGCAGACCCCCACCTCAGTTCCCTAATGCTGGCGAGGATGTGGAGAAAAGAGAACTCTTTAACATTGCTGGTGGGAATGTGAACTGGTACAGCCACTGTGGAAAACAGTACGGAGGTCCCTCAAAAATTACAAATAGAACTACCCTATGATCCAGCAATCACACTACTGGGAATTTATCCAAATGAAAGGAAATTATTATATCAGAGAAACATCTGTACCCCATGTTCATTGCAACATATTCACAATAGCCAAGATATGGAATCAATATAGGTGTCTAACAATGGACACCTATATTTAAATGGATTTAAAAATGTGGTATATATACAACATAGAATACTATTCAGTCATAAAAAAGAATGAAGTCCTGTCATTTGTGGCAACGTGGCTGGAACTGGAGGACATTATGTTAAGTGAAATAAGCCAGGAACGGAAAGTTAAACACCACATGTTCTCACTTGTATGTGGAAGCTAAAAAAAATTGATCTCATAGAAGTAGAACAGAGGATACTAGAGGCTGGGAAGGGGGAGACAAGGAGAGATTTGTCAAAAGATACAAAATTACAGCTAGATGGGAGAAATAAGTTCTAGTGTTCTATAGCACTTGTAGGATAACTATAGTTACAAATAATGCATTATAGTTTCAAATAGCTAGAAGGAGGATATTGAATGTTCACAACACAAAAAAATATGACTATTTGAGATGATACATAGACTAATTACCCTGAAGTGATCACCATACATTATATGTATCAAAATATCACTATGTACCCCATGAATATGTACAATTATTTGTTGTCAATTTTAAAAAATAAAATAAAATAAAGTTTTAAATAAAGCTAAAAAAAGAGTACACCTTGAAGTTGGGAGTTATAAATCACAAAATCACTGTGAAGGATGTAAACTTCAAGTCCCTGGTTGATGGAGCAGTTATAAAAAGACTTCAGAGGTCCCCCTGTGACATAGATAAATCATTCAGGAAACAGATGGCTCTCAAGTCCTATGTCCTGGTCTCAAATCTCTGACCTATATAAAACCATACTGTGATCATGAACACTTGAAGTGTTCTGGGTCATCCGAATTGTAGACAAATCCCTGTACTTGGATGAGTATGGAGTGACCATTGGCCTGGTTTCACCGAGGCGGTCCTGGTTTATCTTCGATATAGATCAATTAATACATTTTAGTTATTTTTTGTGTTCCCCCTTCCCTCTCAGATGTGTCCCAGTTTAGAAAATAAATTTTATGCCCCCCCAAATAAGTGCCTTTCTATCGTGCGATGGTTTTAAATTAATTATAGAAATGATGAAATTAAGCAAATGTAGCATTAA
>NW_012155840.1:8648107-8649305 GCF_000956105.1 Propithecus coquereli | reverse complement strand
AAAAAAAAAAAACACAAAATGGACATTGACTATTTCATCAAGAACCAAAACTCTGGCAAATTGGAGAGTGTGAAGAAGATCCTGGAGATGAGGGAAAGAGACCGCAGATACCTTCTTCATAAAATTTGGATGAAAAGGGAGGAGATAGTGGGAGATGATTAGCAGCAGATAGGAAATCAATGGGGTGCTTTGTTTTGTTTTCTTTTAATGATGGGAGAGTTTTGAACATGTTTGTAAGCAGGTGGAAAGAAGTTCATAAAGAGGAAAAAATGCAAGATCTTACTAGAGAGATATGGCTAATGGGGTGAGATCCTAGAGAAGCCCAGAAGAATGGGATCGGAAGCCCTGGCAGAGACTATCGTCCTGTATCAGGATGGAGACATGGGACTGGAAGAAAGGAGGTAAGAATGTGGGTGCTGGAAAATTTAAGAGTAGGTGTTGTGGACTTAAAGGAGATCACTCCTGATGGCCCAATTTTCTCAACAAAGTACAATATTAATACCACCACGAAGGCTGGGAAGAAGAAAAGAATAGGTTGAGATTATTAGAAGTTAGCAGCTTGGGGCAACTTCTGAGGAGAAGATACTGTGTGACTGGAACCCGGCTGCTCTGGGTCTCAGCTCTCTGAGGAGGAAGCACCGCATACTTGTGCTGGTACCTCGGTACTACGTGGGTCTAGGAAGGTAGAGAAATTTGCAAGCTAAATTCTCGCTGCAAGAATAAACTACTGCTATGGAACCGACTGCTGCTGCTAGATAGAGATTTATTTCAGGCAGAAACAGCAAACATACAGGAAGAAGCAAATCCCTTCTTCTTCCTTCAGCCTCCCCATCTCCCCTTTGGGCTCCCTGTTGACAGAGCTGGGGAAGGAAAATTGTGGTTTGCAGAGACCCAGACCTAGCATTTATAAGCAGAGAAATGAAGGGTGAGAGATTCTAAGCACCACAACCACCCTATCTCTAATGATATAGCTGAGTATACTCCTTTCCAATACATTACATTTACCCAACATTAAGTCTAACAATGTGACATCTAACGATACATCATTTTACCCATATTAAAAAATCATCTTTCACGGCCGGGCACGGTGGCTCATGCCTGTAATCCCAGCACTCTGGGAGGCCGAGGTGGGAGGATTGCTTAAGGTCTGGAGTTCGAGACCAGCCTCAGCAAGAGCGAGACCCCGTCTCTACTAAAA
>NW_012155840.1:8637100-8646922 GCF_000956105.1 Propithecus coquereli | reverse complement strand
CCAGAGACAGGTTAAATTTTTACATCTCTATTGCTACCACTACGGAAAATGCAATATGAATAGGAACTAAAAACTAAACAATAAGAAAATTTTGTAGTTTAAATATCATTGATTTTACTTTTGTAGCTATTTTTGTACATCTCTCTGGGTTCTTATGTATATATCAAGTATTGTAGTTTATTTTATACAAGAAATTATTTTCGAGAAGGGTCTTCAAATACTTCAGAGTATAATATACTCTGAAGTATCATTTGATTATGTCCAGAATCCAAACTTTTTTCTCTTTATCTGAATACATTTCCATTTTTAACATTGGCAAGCAATGGGAAAATGCACTTGAAAGCCACCTTGCCTGGAATATTCGCTCTTAGTTGAGGATATTCTTAGTTGAAGGACATGATTCACAGATAGGTATGAATAGTAACAAAGGTAAGATTAAAAACATGTATGAAAAATGTACAGAGATTTTCCTGCCTTGCCAAAGTATCCTACCTGGCCTGTATCTGTCTCTGACTCCAGCTCCAGGGTAACTGGATTCCAGAGGACTCCTCTCCAGAGGAAACAGAAGGTCTTTGGCTGACGAACTTGTATTCCCAGCTCACATTCCCAGAAATATCACCCTGAGAAACCTAAACACTCCACCAGCATTTAGGACAAATCCTAGCTAGATAAACGTTTTAATATCTTAGTATCATATTCTTTCTATTAGGTTAGTTAATGTCTCTGAGCCTTAGTCTTCAAGGAAAATAGTAACTGCTATTGCAGATAATCAAGAAAATTAAATTAGCTAATGTCCATGAAAGAGACTGACTCCGCATAGGACTCCAAAATTGGTAGTTATCGTTATTTTTACTAACTATCTTCTACTAGGGAGGAGACAGAATATAATACATCCTCCTGGGTTCTAATATTCTGCCCAGAGTAGGGGAAACAACTTCTTAAAAAGAAAAATCATCTTTCTAGTAATCCATTTTTTAACTATTTGAGACCAAAGTCAATAGCCCTAGAAGAGACTGTTGGTTATGAGAGTGTTTTAGCTTTCTGGAGTGTAAGAGAAAACATCTCTGTCAATTTTAAATGGCATTCTTGTAGTACTTGAAACAATTAGAGCTCTTTGAAGAACACCATATAAGAATTGTTTGCTGTTCTGACTAGCGTTTTTGAATCTATGCTCTGCCTTGCTTTGTAACTCATCTGAGAGATGTTGCTGGCTGAAAATAGCATTGAGTCTGCCCTATTCCTGCCTAGTGGGAGTGGAAAGGAATTGAGTCCTGTATAGGCAAGGCAATAATGGCAGTGGGAGGTTCATTCTGCTGTTTACAAAACTTTATAAATATGGTCCTACACAAATTGCCTGGAGGCAGCTCTAAGCTATTTACTGAGTAGCAATCATCCAAAGGATTGCCTTATCATCAAAGGGGCCACTTCACACAGATTCATATGAGATCGTCAACTGAGAGAGATAGCAAGTTCATTTATTTATGAATTTTATTAATTGTAGAATGGCCTAAATGCTTAACATTCATTCTTCAAATTTCATTAAGGGAACTACCAGAATCTTCTCTGATCCTTACCACACATACACCCCCAGCAGCATCTTTTGCTGTGTTAAATTCCACAGTGTTGTAAGCTATCTACATTACTACTCTTCTGCCCAAGTAGGAACTTCTGGAGAAGGCAGTCTCTCTTTGTGTCCTTATATCTACATTGCCTAGCACATAGTAGGTGTTTTATAAATGTGAGTTAATGGAAGTTAACAGCCTGCTCAGCATGAAGCCCAGCATATGCACTGTTAGAAATGTTTTAGTCACTCATTGCCCCCTACTTTTGCTTAGTGGAATCTTAAATTTAGAGGAGCTTAAAATGGAGATTGAAAACACCAAGTTCAACCAACAGACATTATGAATGATGGTCCTGAGAGGTGGAGAGGTTAAACAAATTATCTAAGTTCATAGCTCTGACCAATAGCTGAGGCAGAACTAGAATTAACCCTCTGACTCTTTATTCAGTATTTTCAGATGATATATAATAAGTCATTTTAAAACTAGAAAATAAAATACCTAGGAATATATTTAACTAAGGAGGTGAAAGAACTATATGGGGAGAACTACAAAACACTGAAGGAAATAGCAGAGGACGTAAACAGGTGGAAAACCATACCATGCTTGTGGGTCAGCAGAATCAACATTGTTAAAATGTCTGGACTACCCAAAGTGATCTACAGATTCAATGCAATCCCTATTAAAATATCAACATCATTTTTCATAGATCTAGAAAAAATAATTCTACACTTTGTATGGAACCAGAGAAGATCCCGTATAGCCAAAGCAACCTTTAAGAAAAAAGAATGAATTGGGAGGCAGCCATTTACCAGACTTCAAGCTATACTACAAGGCTATAGTAATCAAAACAGCATGGTACTGGCACATGAAGAGAGACATAGACCAATGGAACAGAACAGAGAACCCAGATACAAAAGCATCCTCATACAGCCATCTGAACTATGACAAAGCAGACAAAAACATATACTGGGGAAAAGAATCCCTACTCAATAAACGGTGTTGGGAAAATTGGATAGCCACATGTAGAAGACTGAAATAGGGTCTCCACCTCTCACCACTCACAAAAATCAACCCACAATGGATAACAGACTTAAACCTAAGAGATGAAACCATAAGAAATCTAGAAGAAAATGTTGGAAAACTGTTACAGACAGTGGCTTAGGCAAAGAATTATGAAGAAGACCCCAAAAGCAACCACAGCAACAACAAAATAAATAAATGGGACCTGATCAAATTAAAAAGCTTCTGTTTTCAATTTCTTCTATTAAACATTCTATCAATGTTTGGTAGATTTTAGTATACAGAGCTTTTACCTCCTTGGCTAAATTTACTCAGAAGTATTTTTTTTGATGCTATTGTAAATGGAATTGTCTTTTTAAATATGTTTTTCACGTAGTTTGTTGTTAGTGTGTATAAAAATGCTATGGATTTTTGTACGTTGATTTTGCATCCTGCAACTTTACTGAATTTATTAGTTCTAACAGTTTTTTTTTTGGTGGGATCTTTAGTACACTTTCACTTTTTCCTTTTGTTGGGGCTCAGAAAGCAATACCCAGGATGAGGGCCTCAGAAGCAACAGTTTTCCTCTGACCTTCTCCTGTCTTCCTATCTCTCAGTCCCATTCTCCCCTTAGGCTAGCCATGGAAACTGGAACCCTTTTCCCCCTGAGGCAGGTCATAAAAGCCAGAACTTCCTTCCCTCTTCCCCCTCAAAACAATAAAACCTAAAATCATTCTGTGTAAAAACTGGCCATAAAGAAATTATCTGACATACCTTCTTTGACCATAGATCATAAGACCCCCATTCCAGTGAGGGTCCTGCCCCATACCCAGAAAGAAGCAGAGAGGCCAAGAAGAATCTAGACAGACAGTCCTTGCTTAGTTTCTCCACTGAGTCTATTAGCATTAGATCATACCCTTTTTATCCAATCATATTTCTATATGGCTGTCCCTACTTTATTGAACTTAAGCATAAAAATGGACAATTTTCCCTGTATCTTTGGGTCTTCATTCTGAAGTCTCCTGTGTATACATGTTAAATAAATTCATATGCCTTTTCTGTTATTAATCAATCTGCCTCATGTCAGTGATTTCTCAGCAAACCTTTAGGAGGCCAAGGTCCCTACACTTTCCTATTTTGTTGCATTTTATTTCTTTTTATTTTCAATTGCTCTGGCTAGGACTTCCAGTACTATGTTGAATAGAAGTGATGAGAATAGAGGCTGGGCGTGATGGCTCACACTTGTAATCCTAGCATTCTGGGAGGCTGAGGCAGGAGGATTGCTTGAGCTCAGGAGTTTGAGATCAGCCTGAGCAAGAGTGAGACCCCATCTCTAAAAAAAGAAAAAAATAACAAAAAAAAAGAAGTGATGAGAGTGGGCATTCTTATCTTGTTCCTGATGTCAGAGGAAAAGCTTTCAATTTTTTACCATTGAATTTGTTATATATGGCCTTTATTATATTGAGGAACATTCCTTCTGTACCTAATTTGAAGCTTTTTATCATTAAGGGATGTTATATTTTGTCAAATGCTTTTACTGCATCAATTGAGATGATCCTATGGCTTTTGTCCTTAATTCTGTTAATATGATAAATCACATGCTGACAAACTGAATTCAACAGCACATTAAAAGGACACATTCTCCATAATCATGTGGGATTTATCCTTGAGAAGCAAGGATGGTTTAATATATGCAAACCAGTAAAAGTGATTCATCGTACCAACAGAAAGAAGAGTCTTAATTACATCAGTAGCTTGGGAAGCATCAGGGAAAACGTCCCAGAAGAGGTGGTATGTGATGGTTGTCTTTAAGTAACTTGTAAAGTGGGAGGGAGGAGGGCAGGGAGAGGTAAGTGCCCAATACTATCTCTTTAAAGCCAAGAGATAGTATTTCAGGGAGATATGGCACTTCTGTGGTACTGCCAGTTGTTCCAAATGGCTAGATTGAAGAGTAGGTATGGAGTATTGGCAACCACCGGAGAAGTGTCTGATCCAACTGTAAAAATATCTCTTGCTGGCCAGTGGAGCAGAGATGAGAGAAGGGAAACGAGGTGTAGCTGAGAGCTTCATACGGCTCCCCAAAGATCTTGTACCAAACACAAAATTTTATTCTAGACCCTCTGACAATAATTGCCACAATTAAGTTAAAACATTAGACGTAAATCATGCCCCTAAAGTAGTATTGCTAGTTAACCCCATCTCGCTCTTGTTTTCAAAGTTTTGTGCTTATAATGTACTTAAAGAGGAAGCAACAGGTTGTTTTCTCTGTGCTGTTGTGAGTGGATTAAGTCCTGCTCACTATGCTGGCCCGCCCTTTCCTTCTGCCCCTCCCTCCCCTCTTCTGTCCTCCCATCCCTCAGCTTTCCCTTCCCCCCTACCCTCCTTCCCTCTCTGTTCCAAAGGAAATTACTAAGGCCAGC
Organism: Propithecus coquereli; assembly: GCF_000956105.1. Taxonomy (NCBI): domain Eukaryota; kingdom Metazoa; phylum Chordata; class Mammalia; order Primates; family Indriidae; genus Propithecus; species Propithecus coquereli. Next base: position 8,641,941 of record NW_012155840.1, on the reverse strand, counting down.
CATGGGAACTGAGGGGCTCTAGGGACACTTTAAAACAGATTTTCGTGTAAATTTGTCTTGAGATTCATTTTTCTTTCCTTGTCACATTGGCCACCATTTTGTATCTGGTCATCTCAAATAGAGTATAATTCATAGGCTCCTGGTATGGTTTATATCTGTTGAATGAATAACTGAGTGAATGACTAAACGAATGAATGAAAGAAGAATACATTAGCTAATTATCATGTTTTTTGTTTTAGCGAAAGGAAATGAAAGCTTAGAAATGCTAAGGAACCTGAACAGCAGGGGGCAGCCAAAGTTTGCTTTTTTTTTAAACCTGCGGGTCTACATGGTCTAATGCTTGAGTCATATTGGCGCCATAAGAGAAAGAAAGAAAAAGAGAGAGAGAAAGGGGGGAGAGGGAGAAAGAGAAGTTATAACTTAAAGGTCAATTCTAAAGTGGTAACTGTTCTTTACTGTAATTTACTTTTGTTGCTTCTAGAACAATGCATGTGGTTTTTCATGGTTCTTTCCTAAAGGACCCCACGCTGTTCCTACAGTTATATACCAGTGGCCAGCAGATGGCAGCACTTCTCATAGGTCAGGAATACAGTAATAGGACCAAATTTGGGGGCATAATAAAGCATATCTAGGGAATGAAATCTTTCACACCCTTTCTGTAGAAAAACTACAGAAACAAAATAAATATTAAGTAAAGGATTAAACCTCCTAAGTCTCAAATATCTTAATGAAAGGAAGGTAGAATTTTAACCACAGATACATTATTCATTTTGAAGCAAGGTGATAACTAAAATGTTTTTAAATGTCAAGTTTAAGCCTTACAAAAGGTGAGCTGTAATTGATAGAAATCATTTGGATTTTAATGTATACTTTTAGAATATTCCTTTATGAGATTTTTCAACGATCAATTAATTCACAGATGTTAGTCAAGAGAGAGACAATTGTCCACAGACACAATGCTTTTAGATTACTGATTAATAGCACTAAATGATTTCTCCCGTTGTCCTTGCTTACATTATGTTAGTGTCAACAGAGAACCTCAGATTCTCTTATGTATTATCAGTTCTTCACCCTTTTTAAACATTTAACTACTTTAGTTGGATATTTATAATCAGATAAAAACAGGAACAATGTCTGTAGTTAGAGTCCTTGCAGTGTAAAGGAAAATGCAGACCCACTGGTTTTTGAGAGTGACAGCACTTGACCCGAAACTTCAAAGGCCCTGGTGAAACTTCCATCTGGGTGAAGGAGCAGAGGCCAGTTTAGCACTTAGGGTTTTTTTAGATCTTCCATTCCTTAGTCATGCAGATAAGTAATAATGGCTTCGATGGGAATAAAAAGCATTCTGTTGCACTTTTGTGTATGATGAAAAGTCCCCCTGTCTTTGGCTCTTTGATTTCCCACATGAAGCCCAACTAGGATTTTACTACAATAACAAAGAGTGCTAGAAAAAACAAAGGGCATATTTGCTTAAATTGCTGTTTGCCTCAAAAGAAACTGCCTAATGGGGTTATCACTGGGTCAGGCTGCACTCTAGTTTTCACCAAAGCTGAATCAAGGGCAGATGAATTCAGGGAGGCTTGGTGGGTTTAGAGTCTTTCAACAGTACTATTTTAATAAAATCCTTCTTGGCAAAACTATCCCTGATCCCTTCTGTTTGATTAGCAACTGAAAGATATATAGGAAAGGGATTGGAAATACTGGAGTGGTCAACTACTAGGAAATGACCCTTAGATTAAATTTTTTTTTCAAAAAAACAACACTGCTCCATTTGGGAGGAAATGTGGTAGAGAAGCATGGTCTAGAACATAGTCTGACTCTGGACTACTTGGTGTTGAATCTTGTCACACTCTGCGTCAGTGTCTTCATCTGTAAAATTAGGATGATTATACTGGGTTGGTATGAGATTCAAGTTAATACTTGTAAATCACTTAGAACATGGTAAGTACTATATATGTTAATGATGATGATGATGATGATTATGATGGTGTACCAGGTACTGCATTAGAAGCTAAGAATACAGAGATTGATAAGATACTATCCCTGCCTTTAGGGAACTTTTAATAGGAGTCAGAAAAATAAATAAGAATAAAATACTATAGGTGTAATAAGGAGGTTATGTAGATTTTGGAGGTGGGGGTGACAAGGGATAGCATGGTGAATTTGGTTTGCGGGGGTATGGGATGCCTTGAAGAAAGGCCGTTGAGCTGAACTGTGTAATATGTGTTTGCAGGTAAAAAAAAAAGAGGACAGGAGGGGCTTTTGAACATGTGACTGAAGATGGGGGTTGGGGACACGTGATTGAAGGCACCAATGTCAGAATCAGTGTGCTACATTTCCAGAGCTGCCAGTATTGGAATATGATCAGAGAGCATAGGTTATGTGTGTGTAAGGGGACAGAGTGAGAGAGGAAGGTCAGAGTCCAGCATGGCTACCAGGGATCCATGGGCTGAATTTAGGTGGGTTTCATTTTGCTCGTTCAATTTGCTTTTAAAAATAAGGTGTGCATATTTAAAATTTAGTTTCTTATACATGCGAAAATCTGGATTTCCAGGCTTTTTAGAAAATTTTGAGTGTCTGGACAGATCACTGTCTAATTCCAGTATAGTGTCAATGAATGACATGTGCCCGGCCCAGTTTGTCCTGGACCTCTCCTCTTCCTTACCTCTAATTCTGTGAATGTTGGATTTTCTGATCTTTACATAACACTCTAAGGAGTTCTGGTTTTATTCTATAGGGCATGCAGAGCATTGAGGTGTTTTAAGCAGGAGATTCTACTGTAATCTGATTTGAATTTTTGTGTGGAGGAGGGATTGAGGGACAAGATGCTAAATTGTTTTCAGCTTTTCACAAAAGTTTTTATCATAAACAGTGATAGGGCACATGCAAGGGCAATTGGGTATCACTGGATTGTTCTATTATATTTCATTAGAAAATAGAATCCATTCTTTGGAAATTATAATCTTTAATCTTGTTATGGAGCAGTAACCAATCTTCCAGTCAACTCTGCATTTTTATTTTTAAAGGTATGTGAGTGATCTAGAATTTTAAGAAGAAAACCTATCCTAGTTTGTCAGCTCCTATAAAGATAGACAGATGGTCCCCTAGGAATTGATAATGAAGAAATAAAATCAGATCTTAACACATCTGGAAAAGAGCTAAACGGAATGTATACATTTTAATAGGGGAGGGGCTAGTACAAAACAACAGTTACTGAGAGGCAGTGAAGTATTTCTGGAAGAGTAAATTTTGCTATCTAAAACCTGCTCTTACTAGTAGAGACAATCTCTTATTTCCAGAGAATCCATGACTTTCTGGAGGAAAGTGACCCAAACCAAGTCCTACCCCCAAGCAAATCATTCATCCTTAGAGAAACCAGGGCAATGAGACTGGAGAGGACCAGGTCATGATTAGAAAACAATTATGAAGGAACAACATTTTATATTAACAGATATATGGTTGGCTTAGCTGTTCATAACTGTGGGTGCAGATCACAGATGAATACGTGGCTGATTAAACCAGTATCCCAATCTCTCTGGAGCTCTGTTCATCTGGGGCCATTTCCAAACACCGTCATAAGAATTCTGCTCAAGGAAGTCAAGGCTGTATAAATAGCAGTCTAGCATACATGAAAAATACGAACTTCAAATGAGGTACTCAGAGCAGACATTGGAAAAACCAAAAAGAGATGAAGACAGAGGTACAGTAAGGGAGAAAGTAAAAAGAAAGGCTTCTTGGCACACGTCTATTACCACCTTAAGCACACAAGAAGTCCTCTGCAAATGCTCATTGAATGAATGAGTTGAAATCTATCTCTACCCCCCAGAAAAAAAAACAAAAGAATACCGAAAGACAAAACATACAAATCCCTGAAAGCAATTCCAGAGGAAAATAGAAAAAAAAGAGAAGCTATCTGAAGATTAGCTAGGAGGGGAAATGAGTTGAAAGTAAAAGTATTGCATACAAAATTGGAAGAAAGCAAGAGATTTAGATTTGAGTCAATTGAAGGATTCAACATACTTTTGATTTTCCAATGCTTGCTACATATAATGGCATGACATGGAGTTAAGTGTTCTTATAAAGCTCTCATTTAATTCCCAAAGTAGTATGAGATGTCTACTCATATTATACCCATTGTACAGATGAGAAAACTGTGGTTTAGAAAGAATAAGCATCATGTTCAAGATCAAATAGATGGCTGATGTCAGAATCAGGTGTGGACCAAGTCTGTCTGAGGCCAGAGGTTTACACTTATACCTACACCATGCCTTCTGCTTCTGTTACAACTATTGTTCTGGAGTATTTATTAATCTTTGCTTTTTACTTTCAAAATTGTCTAAGATTGGACAATAAAATTTATGGCACTCTAGTTGTAGCACATACTTGAATGAATAAGATGCAGATTTTGGCCTTTGAGGAGTTTACAGGCTAGTGGAGGAAATCAAGCTGCAAACAAATAATTGTAATTCAAAGCAGAGTGATGTGAGAGTGTACTTAAGGGTCAGAATGGGGAGTTTATGGCCCAGAAGAAGAAGCAATTAATTCTGATCTGTGGGTGGATTCAAACAACTAGTGTTTGGAAAGAAGGAAATGAGAGTGTAGTTTTTCCCCCAAATTTTTATGAATATGCCCTAGAAATAACTCCTGAAAATGGATCTACAGCTAGAGAAGGACAATTCGAGTCAAATATATTCTTAATCTTCCACCTTACATAGAAATTAAATCCTAGCAAAACTTCCATAGCGTTAAAGAAGTAAACTCCCATTCCCACGTGATGCAGGCTGGACATGGCGGCTCACGCCTGTAATCCTAGCACTCTGGGAGGCTGAGGTGGGAGGATC
>NW_012155840.1:8634563-8636475 GCF_000956105.1 Propithecus coquereli | reverse complement strand
TATATATAAATTTTCCTTGGCAGAGCATTAAAGATAGTTAACGTAATTTAGTGTTTTGCACTTTTGTAGGAAAAAAATCACATTAGGAGAATTCTAAATGTTTTATAGATGTGCCACAGAATAGATTTTAATCATTGCGCTCTCTTCATCTGGCCACTAAGAGAAAGCAAGACTGATAGTGGAAATGACTTATGTAAAGTTGAGAAACGTTAGCAAAGTTTAGACCTGACTCTGGCTGCTGACACCTTCATACTGTCCCAGAAGCCATATCGTCTAACTGCTGGTTGGTCATGAAAAAGGCATTTCCGGAGCCTCACCTCTAAGTGAATTTGCTTGGTAGTAGGTGGAGAAGATCAATTAGTGACTTCCTTCTACCTATTGAACAACTCGCTGAACATCTTGTACACTATCTAGGTCACTGAGATAAAATCCAAGAAAAAAAATCAGTTAAGTCCAAACAATTGTAACTACGCCCAGACAATAAAAGTAGTTTCTAATCAAAAGGTAAATTAATAAAGTAGTCTTAGGTGGAAATAAGCTTTTGTGTGTTTGTTATTTCCTTCTCCTGTTTCAGGACTCTTGCATTATTGCTGAAGGCTGGTAGGAAAAGTTTCTGAAATATTTAAACCTTAATGTATTGAAAAAATCTGAAAAAGTATATTGATTCTTAGGAATGAGCTAGAGAAGAAGACTAGTTTGGAGTGATGAATCAGTATTTGGGGTCTACTGAAAATATCACCCCAATCCTGTGGCCCCACGCTATGCAAGAGAAACCAGTGTGTTATTTCTCTGCAAGGAATCTAAACTGAGTGTATGTGTGGGATGATGCTCAGATTTACCTTTGTTCTTGAATGAAAGCAAAAGATATTGGTACATATGGTAAAAATGCTCAAGGTAGAATTTCTTGCAGGCTTTTAGTTATGAAAAGAAAAAAGATCTCAACTTTATAATATTTTTTTTCTAACTTGTGCCTCTGCAATCGAGGAAAGCATGATTTTCTATAATTTGATTGTAGTTGTTTCTCCAGCGTGAAAGTGTTCACCTACAATAGAGTGCAGTGTGTTCACCAGGTGAATGAGAACACAGGATCATAATCTTTATTCCAGCAAGTGTGATAGATCTGATTGTTCCTGAGAGCCGGCTGCATTAACTCTCCCTTAATCAAGTTAGAGCTGAGGCTGGTTTATTAGGACAGACACTAGGAGTGGAGTGCTGATCCTTGTTTTCCCAGGTGCTTTTATAACTAAATAATCCTCAAAGAGTTAGAGAAATCACTGCATAATTTGACAAAGCACTTCAGAGGTATGTTTTCTACCTATAGCTTTTTCTGAGTGGAAAAGATTACACAAATTTCTTCTTTTTAAAATAACTCAAGCAATATAGGACAGCTTGAAAAAGAAAAATAATCCATAGTTCTCTTCTTATGAGGCCAGATTGTCTGAGTTTGAATTCTGCCTGTTCCCCTTTGTAGCTGGGTGACCTTGGAAAGACTTATTAAACCTCTTTGCACTTCAATTTCCCCATCTATAAAATGGAGATATTAGTGGTACCTGCTTAATAAGATTGTTTGAGGATTATATTAGATTAAATATACAAAGGACTTAGAAGAGTGCTTAACACATAGTAAGTACTTAGTAAATATTAGCTACTACTATGAATTTTGAAATACTTATATTAAAATGCAGTTCCTTTTAATCTTAGTCCAAATTCTATATATTATTATTGAGTGTAATTTCGGTGCACATACAATTTTAAACTTATTTTTTCATTCATCTGCATAAATATCTTTTCCATGTGGCTATACAGACTTAATAAGTATTACTTTTAATAGGTCCATGAAGTTGTTGCATCATTTACTACACTAATCTAAGAATGTCACATACTTTTCATAGTACTATAACAATATCTTTGT
>NW_012155840.1:8629170-8633838 GCF_000956105.1 Propithecus coquereli | reverse complement strand
TCTCTTTGTGTTCCACTTCGTGCTGGATTCCTCTGATCCAGACAACAAACTCCAAGAAAGGGAAAACCTATGCCCCAAATAGAGCAAAAACTTCAGAACTAAAGACATTGTCTCCTTTGGTTAGCTCATCTAATTTATCTTTTCTTTTCATGAAATTAATCGTAAGCATACACACTGTTCACGCATCTAAATTAAGGGATGTTTAATGTGCTTAGTGTAACCTAGAAATATTGATTTCTTAATGTAACACTTAAACACATATATTATTGCATCAATTCCTGGAAGAATCTATTTTAATTTAATTCTTTTAACCAGTAAAAAAATGAAAGTGCTGTTTGTGGTTAGAAATGTGAGTGTACTTAGCAATAGCTCCAGCCTAGTAAGGTTACAGTCTAGCGAAATTTTGCCTCATTTAGTTACTTTGCTCTAGCACAACAAAACCTTGTCTTTGGCTCTTTAAGCAGTTAATTTCAGTAATCAAACATTTATTAATCACCTACTCTATACCAGGCACTGCCTTAGGAGCTGAGAATAAAAAGATAAGCAAGAAAGGTTTCTGCTGGGGCAACTTAAAACCTAGACACACAAAGAGATGATTGCAACATAATTTGATAAGTCTTGAGATTCAGACCCTTTACCTGCTTGACTCAAAGATTTTAAGGGAGTCTCACAGTTTATAGTAAACAGTAGTAGGGGTGTTAACCCCCCCACACACAATGGACACTGCCCTCAGCTCAACTTAGAAGGGCTTCAGAGCCTCACCAGCTCCCTTCCCACCACCCCATCCGCCTAGTTCCTTCACCTGCTTCATCACCACGTACTCCCTAGCACCCTATTCTAAGAAGGAAGCTATACTGAGAATTGATTTTCCACCTTTCCTTCAGGGGCCCTGGTACTAATCATCATGTTTCACATGCTATTGGCCTCAGTCAGCACCTAAGTCCAAGCCTCCCAGGTCATCACAGGGACTCTCATCCATATATTTCTGTACATCCTTTCATCTGACCCAATCTTCCATTCCTTCCAAAACTGCAAACCCTTCCAATGTGGCTGTTGAAACTCAGGACTTGAGCAGCACACTCTCTTTTACTCGCAGACTTTTATCTGAACAATACCTTCACCTTCACCTTCTTGCTCTAAGCCCTGGCCCACTGCCCACCCCACCACATATCCTGCTGACCTTCAGCCCTTTCAGGTGGTAGCTGATTTTGCTTCCACATCCCACATTTCCAGATCCTGGAGGTGGGAATAGAAATCCTCCTTGTTTCTCATTGTTCCCCTTTCAAACATTCTCCATCCCCTATCCTCCCGGTCATCCCACTTCATGATAGAAGATTTTGGCAACTGGCTCCCTGCCTGTCCCTCCACCACTACTCCTGTCATCATTTTTGGTGACTTCATCATCTACGTAAATCATTGGTTCTCAAATCTGGCTGCACATTTGTATCATCTGGTGATGTTTTAAAAAATTGCCTGTGCTCAGCCTCTCCCCCAAGCCTCAGAGATACTGATTTAATTACTCGAGGTAGGTTTTAGGCATTAAGTTTTGTTTTGCTTTGTTTTTAATTGTTTTTTTTTAACTCCTATGGTCTGAATGTACAGGCAGGGCTCAGAACCACTTACTTAGAAGACCAAATCCACAGTGAGGCTTCTCAGTTCTTTGATATCCTCACTCCAACATCTCTTTCTACTCCCTCCCCACATCACATTCACCTTCAGTCTTACCCTAGGTTGTGTCATTTATCAGTGACCTCCAAAATCTTGTTTTCCATCATCCTTCCTTCTGATATTCACAGCAGCTCTTTCTACCTCCTCCCTCAAGTGCAATTCCAATAATCCATGGACCCTCCTCCTGACCTTGCCCTTAGCCATTTTTCCCCTCTTGTCTTTACTTTTTGCTTTACTCAGCTTAGACTCTATGGTTTGTCACCATAACTCCCTTGCTTGAACCCTCAACTCTTTTGGCCTTCTCTCTCTCCATTGTATTTCCCCATCAAAACCCAAACCCTGGTTACATTCAATTCTGCCTAATACACATCTGCATTCATGCAGCTAAATGGGAGAAGAAAAAAACACATTCTCTTTACATTTGTGGCCACAAATCTCTAGTGGGCCCTCAGCACTGTGGGAAAATTTTGCTAGAATTCTCTGGTCAGTTCCCTGTCCAGATGACTGTTTTGTATCTTCTCTATTTTCAAACCTCCAACACTCCCTGCCAGTCTTCACTCTCAGCTGATAACCTGTAATTTTATTTCACCAAGAAAATAGAAAACAGAAGAGAACTACTTTCTTTTCCCCTTACCATATCTACCAATCTCCTTGATGCATACCAAAGTGCTCTGTCTTCCCTTTGGTCACAAAGGATGAGCAGCTCCTGCTCCTTCCTAAGAACAATTCCTCCCATCTGTCCCCACCCCTTTCACCTATTCAAGGGTTTTGCTCCTGCAATCTTTTCTCCCCCTGCATATGACTCTTTCCTCTTACTATAGCTCCTTCAGCTTATAAATAGACCTCCCATCTCAACACAACAAAAAAGAAACTTTCCTAGACTTCCTGTCGCACTCTAGCTCCAGCTGCATTCCTTGGCACCTCTTTATAGCCAGGTTCTTGAGAATTTTATGTAATCACTTTCACGCTTTCTCACTTCTAATCTCTTTAACTCACTTCAGCTAGGGTTTTGTCTTCACCACTCTCCTGAAATTGCTTTGTCAAAATCACCAGCAATTTTCATGTTGCCAAAAGCAGCGGTCAATTTTCAATCTGTATTTCATGCAACCTCCCAGCAGATTTCGCACGATCATCACCCACCCTGAAGCACTTTGTTCTTGAGCCCTCCTGGATATCAAGCTGCTGGTTGTCCTCCCATCTCGCTGCTGTTGCTCCCTGGTTTCCTCTGCACTCTCCGCCTTCCCTCTGTAGCTCAATGTTAGAGTGCTCCAGCGTGACACTCTTGGTCCTGCCCTCTTCACCCTCTGTACGAGCTCCCTAGGCCATCTCATCCAGGCATGTGGCTTCAAGTAGCATCTTCATGTTGATGATAAGCCCCCTCCATCCATTTCCCTAAGCTCCAGGTTTGAATATCCAACTTCCTACTAGATACTTTCACATGTATATCTAAAAAGCATAACATAGTAAAACCAAAATCATTATTTTTCCTTCTCGAATCTGCTCTCTATATGGATTCCTCTTGGCATCACCATTCCCTAAGTTGCACAATCAAATATCTAGACACCATTCTTTTTTCTTTATTTTCTCAAACTTGACATTTCTTCCATCCACAAAGTCTCATCAGCTCTACCTTCAGAACATGCCTTGAATCTGACAATTCTCACTCTCTCTCCAACTCTATAATTTGGTCCAAGCTATTATTACACCTGGCTGTGGGATTCATCTCTTAACTTGCCTTCCTATTTCTGTTCCTTCATTCTTTCAATCAGTTCTCCACACCACAGCATATTGTGTTTTCAAAATATAAATTTGTTCAATAAACCTGGCTTAAAACCTTCCCATAGCCCTCTGCTGTGCTGAGAACAAGCTAAGTCCTTATTAATGCTCACAAGGCTGTCTGTGATCTGGCTCTGAGCCATCTTCCCGACCTCATCTCTACCAGCTCCACCTTACTTGGTCTACTTAAGTGAAGCTGGCTGGTTTTGCTTCCTGGGGTGCACCGAGTTTGCTCCCTCTTTTGAGTCTTTGTACTTCTCGTTCATTCTGCCAAGAATGATGCCCTAGAGTTTCCCAAGGCTCATTCCCTTATTTCACAGGGGATATCTTCTTTGAAAAGAAATTCCCAGAACTCCCTAAAACGAGGTCAAGGCTGCCCAGTCATTTTCCATTTTCTTACTTTCTGATATTTCCTCTGTATTATTCATTGCCACCTGAATTAAATATTTATTTGTTTACTTTATTATTTGTTTCTCTTGTTAGAATGTAGTCTTCCTAAAGATAGAAATTTTATCTGTCTTGTTTATGGTAGCATTCCCAATGCTTACCTAAGAGACTCTTATAAATATTTGTTTAATGAATAAATGAAACATCATCACTAAAACTAATGTTAGTATTCATGCAAAGAGATTACTTTATTGCTATTACTTTATTGCTCATTAAAAGCAAACATGAAACTATCCATGTGTTCATGTACCACCTAAAAACATCTTGCCTACTTTTGAATGCCATTGCAGGTACAACACTTTGATTAGCACTATTTTCTACCCTGTGAACATTATGATCTGTGCTGACCCTGACTGGTTTAATCAGGCATGGGTACTGCCAAAGAACCACCCATCTATAGTTTGATTACGGACCAACCAGTTGGCCTGGTTTGAAAATGTGGCCACAACAAGCATTGCTACTTAGGCTGGAGCTTGCTTTTGGATAGGATAAAGTAGCTAGCGACAGATCATCACCGCTGTCTTATTTATAATATTAGAAAATTTAAAACACCTTGAATATCCAACATTAGAGGATTAGATCAATACATAGTATGGGATACTATATAGCCATTAAAATGATGCAAATAAAGATTTTTGAAAGATATGCTTATTATATAGAGTGATTATTGAATGAAAGAATCAGAGAACAAAATTTACACAGTATGACTTTAGTTCTCTCTCTTACTCTCTCTCTCTATATATATCTTCACAAGGAAAAAAATTAAATACACCAAAA
>NW_012155840.1:8620853-8627805 GCF_000956105.1 Propithecus coquereli | reverse complement strand
GTAAATGTAATGGTCTCAGTTTGTATTTAATTAGGAAGTCTTTCAGTTTGTTTCAAATTCAGGCTTTGCCCTAATTCTTTTATTCATTTATTTGACAAATAGTTACAAAGCACGCGATGCTAAGTACTAAGAATACAGTGGTAGAAAAGAGAGATGCACCCTACTTGAAACAGACTGTATGTTAATTAATGAATTACACAACTTATCAGTAAATTATTGTTATGATACGTACTAGGAAGTTGAAGTGAGGTCAACATCAAGTCTGTGGTGAGGTTTAGGGTCTCAAAGGATCCTTTCCTGTAGAGGAACATTTAAAGCTTCTAAAACCTGTTGACCTAAAGCATCCTAGCAGGGGGTGGAATCTCTTTATAATCTAGTTGTAAACTGATTGTACAATTGCACATTGACGTGCTTAAAATTCCATACTTAAATTTCTCTCAAAGTCTAACACAGAATATTGAGTTGTAGAAGAGGAATGAGGGCAAAGCCAGGGACCTGCCAGCCTGTGAGAAAGTCCTCCAGATGGTGTGTGGTCCTGATATTCCTAATGTATGGCTCCAAGTTGTCACGGATGTCCACTTGCCATTCTGCATAAACGAACAGAAACATTTCTGGGGTGGGATGCTGGGTGAAAGGACAGAGAGAAGGGGAGAGACTAAGGGCTTGTAAGAAATCAGTTCCCATTTTTTGGACCCCCTACTATGTGCCAGTAGTATTATATGTGTAATTTCTAATATTGGCAAGAACTCTGCAGCACAGATACTATCACAATTTAATGATGAGAAAACAGGCCAAGAAACACCAAAGGACTTGCTCAGGGTTACTTAGCAAGTACATGATAGATCTGTCATTGAAATCTAGGTCTGTCAAACTCCAGACCTAGCACAGTTTTTATACACTTCAGTGCTGGTAGCAGAATATCCACACAGGTGGGAAATGGAGAGAGTAACTGTAGAAGCAGTCATGGATGTATTATAATTATGCTAAAAATGCAAGATTTACAGATGCTAGCAAGTAAAACTATCTAATGTTGTCTAAATTTGGAACTGCCTAATTTCATTTTTTGCTGGGAACTTAGAGCTATTCCAACTGAAGTTCGCTTTTCTTCACCCTCCTCTACACCACGCCCACCAGGAATTGGTTCACCAAGAAGCTCAACATATTCTGTGAATACGAATTATAGATTCATATTTTTGGTCTCAATTCTTCATTGTCCCATGGAAGATTTATATTACTCCTTCCCTTGCCTTGTTTTCATGTTAGCAAAGCGTATTTTTCCTACTCTTTGATTTTGAGCTTGGACATATAGCTTATTTATATCCTGTACCCCATAAAGTAATGGGATGCTGGTGACACAAACGGAGACAAGAAATGTGCCTGGTTCTGTTTGTCCTTTTGTGCTCTTCATCATGAGAAGAACATGTCCTGGATAGCTGATTCCCATAAGTCTAGCCCCAGAACAAAAAACCTGGAAGAGACTTAAAGTGAACCTATAGGCGGGAGCCAGGGCCGGCCAACCCACAGCCTAAAAGAGAGCCTAGATTAGCCAAACCACATCACCTATGTAACCACGAGTATAAAAACAAATGCTTGCTTTTGTAAGATGCTGAGTTTCGGGGATCATTTGTTATGCAGCAATATTGTGGATTTAGGTGACTGATATAGCCATGATGTGCACATAAAATTACTGGAGGTGCCTAAGAAGAAAAATGTTGTTCCTGTTCTTTATTCTTTCTGAGTCATCCACGACAGGAAGTCAGAAATGAAGGGCCACGACTAAAGGATTTGAGTACATAGCCTGAGCACATGCGAAAGAACTGTTCCTGTGTGCTTATTTGCTGGACCAGGGGAGCTTCAGGGTGAGGGGTGAAGGAGAATCCCCTCAGTGTGGCAGCCCTTCCCCAGCCAGCCTCCTGAACTAAGCCCTACAAGCCAATCAAATGTTGCCTGTCAGTAGAAACATAGGATGAGGAACAAAGGATTAAGACAATGGTTGTCTTGGCTCTCTGCTCTGCAGCCTTACAAATAAAAATAAATTGCTAAATGTAGTTTTTATGTTACTAGTTGACTTCATTTCATGTCCCTACAGAATGGTATTTTCAGCCAAGATAGGGATTAGGCCTCATTCGATATGTTGGTATATACTTTGCTTATGAAGTAAGCTAGAGATTAAAGTCACTGGAACAAAGCACTGAAAATGAAGGTGCTTGAGGCAATTTCAGTCTCAGTCTAGATCATTGCCTGGTGAAGGATTTACCACAGAAATGTATTATTTAGAGTTATGCAGGTGAGGATTTACTGTAATATTTAATAAAAACACATATGGGGCTTATCATGAAATATGCTCATATGATATGTCTGACACCCCTGAGGAATTTGGCAGCAACACTAAAGCTCTGCTGTGTGATGCCAATGACACTAATAGGAAGCAGTTTACTTCAAGAGGTACAACTATCGGATTTATACAGTAGACAGCAGAAAACGGCAGCTTAGCTTGAAAATATCCGTATGTTGTTACCAGTTTTAAGTCATTTTCTGAAAGATTTAAACCATTTTTCTGATTCCTTCACTTGGTGACTCTCTTTTATTGACATTTTTAGTTCTTGGACATCTTACATGGAAAATTGTACTAGAACCAGGAAGTTGGTTTTTTTTTGCCATCTGAACTATGTGAAATATTTATCCTATGATTGTGAGATGAGAAAGAGGTCTCAGAAAAATTCCTTTTTTATGAGCAGGTCAATTTTCTCGTTTTAAAAGTCATGTGCTTAAAAGACTACAAATGCAGTCAACCAGCATTATACATACATTTGGGCAGGTGTGGGGTGGAAGAAATAATGTCATTCAAAAGAAACCAGACAGAAACTTCATGTTATTGCCTTCTTCCTAGTCCAAACTATGAGAATGCCTTATAATGCCTTTTTTGTTATTGTTGAGACAGAGTCTTGCTCTGTCACCCTGGGTAGAGTGCAGTGGCATCATCATAGCTCACTGCAACCGCCAACTCCTGGCCTCAAGTGTGATCCTCCTGCCTCAGCCTCCCGAGTAGCTGGGACTACAGGCATGTGCCACCATGCCTGGCTAATTTTTCTATTTTTAGTAACGACGGGTCTCGCTCTTGCTCAGGCTGGTCTCGAACTCCTGAGCTCAAGAAATCCTCCCACCTGGGCCTCCAAAGTATTTGTTTATTGAAATAATTAACTCCTCTTAGTTGGGACTGAAAATTTCTCATCTAAAATTCAGGAGTATAATAATGCCTGCTTGTATAAGTTTCCTAACTGCTGCTATAACAAATTATTATAAACCAAGTGCCTTAAAACAACATACATTTATCCTTCAGTTTTGTAGGTCAGAAGCCTGATGTGGGTCTAAGTGAACTAAATCAAAGTATTAGCAGGACTGTGTTCCTTCTGGAGAAAATAGGGGAGAATCTATTTGCTTGTCTTTTCCAGTTTCTAGAGACTGCCCAATTCTTTGGCTTGTGGCCTCCTTCTATCTTCACAGCCAGCAGTGGCCAGTTGAGTCTTTCTTACATTGCATTGCTCTGACACTGACTGTTTTGCCTCTGTCTTCCACAATTAAGAATTGTTGTGATTACATTGGGTCCACTCAAACAATCCAGGATAATCTTCCTATTTTAAGAACAGCCGACTTTATTGAATTCATTTATTAAACACAAGTCTTTCGGAGGAGCCTTTAGGGCTTCCTGGATATAAGATCCTATCATCAGCAAACAGAGATAATTTAACTTCCTCTTTTCCAATTTGGATGTCCTTTATTTCTTTCTCTTGTCTTATTGCTCTGGCTAAGACTTCCAGTATCATGTTGAATAGAGGTGGTGAAAGTGGGCATCCTTATCTTTTTCCAGTTCTTATAGGGAAAACTCCAAAATCTTAAGAAGACTCTGCTGGTAGGCATTTGGGACCTCAATATCTGATGCATAAAGGATGTAATTAGGTCATTGGGAAATTGAACATTGACATGTTTGAAATTCCATGCTTACATTTCTCTCAAGGTATAACACAGGATATTGAGCTGTAGAAAAGGAATGAGGGCAAGGCCAGGGACTTGCCAGCCTCTTCTGAATCTCCCTGGTTTCAAGGGAAAAAGGGAAGATTTTTGACATACCACAATCATTATTTGTTTTAATTATATCTAAAGAAGCTTAAAAACTTGGGGAAAGTTTGCTGAGGAAGTTGGAATATGTACACTATTTTCCAAACTGAACAGTTAATTGGCATTGTCCAAAAATGTCCATTAAGGATTATGAGCTGGTTAAAAAGCCAAGTCATGGCTGACTAGGCTGCAATCCACACCAATGATACATGTGTAGTGAAAATCAGAAATAATCAGAAATAATCCCACTTAAAATTCAACACTGAGGGTAACTTCGAGGGCAGCAGTTGAATGAGAGCAGGATTTATTCATTCTGAAAGCCACAATGGTAGCCCAACACTTCCACTCATGGTGATTCAGGCGAGAAGCCAAGGGGATTTGACATTAGTCACATAAAAGTGTCATGACAGCTCTCCTTCCCGTAATAGGAACTTATAGAAGAGCAATTCAGAACAGAAATACAAATAGCAAGAGCAATAGAAATATAGTTGGCAAAGTGTGTGTGGCTGAGATGGAAAGCCTACATTTGCAGCTCTGAACTTAGAACAGTTGCAAAATACAGAAAAACTCTCCACCTTTGGATCATCCTGTGACCAGGTATTAACTAGTCTGGCATAGAATAGTGTGGAGTGTAGCAAAAATCAACAAGGGTTAGAAATATAAATTTAGGACGCAAGTGAGAGCCAAATCCAGACTAGTACTGACACAGATCTCTACTTTGGCCACCGCTGCTTAAGAACATCACCTATACCCTAATGAAAAAGGATTGGGAATTAACACCAGAGCATACTGCAGTTATATTTTTAATTTGTTATATATTCATATGCTTGAGAGAATCTTAAAACAACTCAAAGACTCTTATTAAAAGATTTTCAGTGGTCTGGAAGATAATTGGAAACTCCAGTTAATTATCAATTTATTGTGTTCAGTGAATCTAGATATTCCTGGAATTTTCTGAAATTGGTGAGCTGTTTCCACATTCTTTCAGATGTTTATATTTAAATGTATGGTCTTTCAAATATTTCATATAGATGGATATACTTACCATCTGTACTCTGAACCAGTTGCCAATAAAATGTGAAAATGAGAACAGATCTTGAAAACTGGATGTGGAAATAACATTCCCAAGCAATAGCCATTGTTCCCACATTCCTCCCGCCCCCACTGCCACCACTGCCATTTCCTTATTCTTGCACCATCTCTCTGATAGGTGGTGGTAAATGGACTCAAAAGTAAAAATTTAGGAAAATTTGAGAATATTTCTGTTTTATTCACAACCCTTCCACTACTCAAGAAAGTGAAACCACAAAATAAGGTAATTTTTCCAACTGATGGACAAAATTAATTCCTTATAGAGTAATAAAAACTGAAATATTTTGGGGAAATGCTCCATAAGCTATTGAAAAAATTGTTTGTTAATGAGATCCTACCTCTAAAACCTTGTTTGTTTCATCAATACATGGACATAATACTGCTCTGTACAAGAAAATGCTAGTACTGTATATACATAAAGAATTTTGTTGAAAATCCTGTAAGGTGGTGAAAGAGGTGGTTATCTGCTTTTGAAAATAAAAGCATTTGGCAGATTCTTGCCTTAGTAACCTTTGTGATGGTCATAGTAATGGTGATGGCTGACAGATAACTTGGACAGACACAATTATCCTTCCGAACATATCTAGTGGTGGTATCCAGCCTCACCTTCCTAGAGTACAAACAAGTTATTTTCAGAGTTGGAGACTAGTGCAGAAGGGAGTCCTGTGGCTAGAAATGAATGCACTCTTGTTAGCTTGTTAATATAGGGAGTGCTTGTTCCACCTTCTTGTTTTCAGCAGATTTCCTTTTGCCAGGGAGACTATCTTGATAGGGAATAGCTGAAAGCACGTGAATTAATGGGAGAGGAAATGTTTACCTTGATGTTCAAGTGAGCTTTTCTAAGAAGAGCTTCCCATCACTCAATATTAATCCACTCAAATCTCATTCAAATAGTTTCCCAACCATTGTTCTAGAGCTTTTTTTTTTTTAGCTGTCATGTTTTATATAGCTTTCATGTCTATTTTTAGTAGTTCTCTTGAAGAAAGGTATAAAATGTAGAGATTAACTCAAAGGTAAGTCTATTATTACCTTAGTATAGGGGGAAAAAAACAAATAGAAGGATGTAAATATTTATGCTCGATTTACTGATGCCTACTCACGGGTCTGATGAGCAGAAGTCCGAGATTCCTAATATTTGGCTTACAACCTTTGGGTTTCCCAATGGAGTTCCAATAGAGCAATTTTTTAAAAAACTACGTTTGGATCACAGACCCATTCTGAGAAGTTGATAAATGTGATAATCCTCTTCTCAGAAAAATATACACATACACAATTCTAATACAACTCAGAGTGATCCCTTAAAATTCATTGGTGGACTCCAAATTAGAAATCTATGCCATCAATCATAAAGGAAGTAAAATAACATAGTTAAATCTTGGTAGCATAGCTATTCTTCTGTTTGGATGGCCAAGGGCTACAATTTAGGCTGAACTTCAGCAAATATGAGCTTTTATATTAATCTACTTGGGCTGCCATAATAAAATACCCTAGAGTGAGTGGTTTAAACAATAGAAATTTATTTTCTCACAGTTCTGGAGACTGGAAGTTTGAGACCAGGGTGCCAGTATGGACAGCTTCTGGTGAGGGCTCTCTTCCTGGCTTGTAGATGGCACTTTCTGGCTATGTTCTCATATGGAAAGAGAGAGAGAGAGAGAGAGAGAGAGAATATAAATGAGAGAGACTCTCCAGTGAGAAAATCGGAGAGCTGCAGCATCACACAGCCATTAAATTCCCAATAAAGGCA
>NW_012155840.1:8591139-8620463 GCF_000956105.1 Propithecus coquereli | reverse complement strand
CAAAAAGTTTCAAGTTAATGAATCATTTTAGTACTCAAATAAGCATGCCAAATTTAGGAAGGCTAGAATTGACTATGAGAATTAAAACTCATGTGTCCAGAGTGAAGAAAAAACTGTTAGAAGAACCTCTAACAAATATCCATCTTTAAAAGTCTAATTTCTGTCTGAATGTGCTATAGGCTGCACTTAGAGGACTGGGGCTCCAATTCTGGCTGCGCTCTCTCTCTCTCTCATTCTCTCTCTCTCTCTCTCTTTCTCTCTCTCTCTCAGTTGTCCAGTGCTCAATTCTTGACACCACAGGAACTCTCATATGATGCTGAGACAAATCCAAATATACACAGGCTCCTGAAGTTAACACAGGAATGAGCACTCCTGACAGTGAAAATGAATCCAATATGTTTCAGCAATCATGTTTCCATAATAAACTGTAAACCTTTTGCAGAAGCCGGGTCCTAACACAATGCTCTCTGAGGATTAGGTAGACTTTAGTCATCAAGCTTGATTCCAGGTAGGGCTTTGATATATTTTCTTTACATCAGATATTCTATATCCTTTAAGAAGTATGACTTCTCTAGGTCAGGTATTTGATGGAAATTTATGAGCAAATTATATTCACTGAACTCATTCATTCTCTTCGTCTGCAAAATTTAAACCTTGATTGTGGCAGTCACTCCATCAAAGAGTTTATAGGCTAGTTATTGAGACACACAGCAAATTACTGTAATATAATATGAAAAATGCTATGTTGAGAGCTGTGGGAACCCATAAGAGGGGTGCCTCATTAAGATATTGGTGGGTAAGGAATAGGAAGACTTTCCAGCTCAGGTAGCACCTAGGTTGTCCTGGTAGAGGAAAATTATTAGTAGGTGAAGGACTTTAAGGGTGAAGCTAACACAGCCCTGCAGTTGGGATGAAGGGTGCACACAACTAATACCTAACGGAATGAGATAAAGGGTTCAGTGAGAAGTGTGGATTAGACTAGATACCTGGAAAGTACTGGAAAATTACTACTGATTAAAAGATTACTGTTGATGCTTTAAGGAGATAAGTGCATATCAGCTTCCTTCCTTTTCCTGCTCTGAGACTTTCATCTGGGTAGGCTGTAATTAGACTCAACCATTCAGGACCTGAGCCTCATTTCTTAAGACCAGCACTGTCCAAGAGAAATATAATGCATACCACAAATGTGAGCTCCATATATAATTTAAGGATTTTTTTTTTAAACCAACCACATTAAAAAAGTAAAAAGAAACAGGTAAAGTTAATTTTACCAATATACTTTAACTCAATATATCAAAATATAATTTTAACATGTAATCAAAATAAAAATCAAGACATTTTGTATTTTTTCTACCAAGTCTTCTAATTCTAGTGTGAAGTGTTACACTTACAGCACAACTCCATTCAGATTATTCACATTTCAGGTGCTCAATAGCTGCACATGGCTGGTGGCTACTGACAGATTAGAGCTGTCCAGACCATTCCCTGTATGATAATGAAATAATGCTTTGGTTTATTTCTTCACCAACTATGGATGATAACTCCTATGGTGTCCCAGAAATCATTCCTTTATTCAGCCATTTACTCATTCATTCACTCATTTGTTCTTTAAACTAACATTTATTGAGCACCTCCTGTGTATGAGAGACAGCACTGAGGAGAAAGAGCACAATGACTGCAAGGATGAATAATACCCTCTAGTGTAAGAGACAAGAGATGGAAACAAACATTCACAAGACGCTATGACAAGAGTAACAACTGCAGCAGTGATTGGACATGGAATCGCAGGTGGGTATGTCAGAATTGACGATGGCGTGGGAGTGGGACAGAGGAGCTGTGGGTGTTTCAAATTATACTCATATCCTGGACATTTCAACTTCACGGAAGAGAACCATTGTCGCCCCCCATCCCACACCACTTCTTATATAGAACCCCACTGATCCAGAGTTACTAGCAGGATTATGCCAGATCCCAGGGTTACTAATGTGCAAAGAACGCTGAGGGACATTGAATTAAGAAGGTATACAAATCATTATGGGACACTGAGAATATCCTGGCAGACTTCACAGAAAAGTGAGGATTTTTTGCTGCATTTTGAAAGATAAGAAGAAGTTTGTCAGCTCAGTGAAGTTTGTCAGTTCTAGAAGTGGAAGCAGGAAAGAGAAAATGTGTTACATTTAGGTGTCAACCCAAAATAAGTGACTGAAACAAAAGATCTCAGTCAATGGACATTTACTAAGCTAAAGTTGTGGATGTACCTGGGAAAGACACAAACTACAGATAAATCTGTGGCTGTTTTTCTGAAGGAGAATTTGGAATTTTCAGTATTTAAAGGGGAGTAGGGCATACAGGAAGAAAAAAGAGGCAGGGGTGGGGTGTATGGTGAGACAAAATAGTTACATTCATATGAAACCCAGGAGAAATCTATATTTTACATAAGATAAAGTGAATATTAAAAGAGAAAAAATGCGTGAAGAAGCATCAGTTATGTAGCTATCCCCGAGTGGGTGGAAGAATGTCTGATCCGGTATTGCCTCTGTTCTGTGCCTGTGAAGATAAAATTGTAGTTCATTATTAGTGTGGAATCAAACAGACTTTAGTTTTGGCAGCGCGACATAGCCTGCAGGCCTGAAGTTACAATTTGCATGTCCTTATGAGAGGCCGGCAAAGAGTTTCCTTGATGGATGATCTGTGCAGCCAGCACTTCCCAGGTGTCTGAGGGCTTTGCCTTCCATTTTGCATAAGGAATTGGGGAGGTGGTCCTGAGATTTTTATTTTCTTTTTACATAGGAAACATCAAAGATTCATATAGCTGCAGCATAGGGGTGTATGGTGTGTGTGTGTGTGTGTGTGTGAAGTGGGCTGGACATGTTTGATAACACAGTTTGAGACTTATTTTGATGAGTAGTGTGTACTCCACTGACAAGTTTTTATCGTCTTTTTAAAGAATTAACATTAATTGTTCCCACAAGCAATACTTTCTCCATAGACTAATTCAAATAGCCTAGATTGGAATTATATCTCTCTGGCTTCTCTTCTACACCTATCTCTTCTTTTCTAGACAACTGAATTTTCAGACATTAATACGAACCAGTGGCTGAAAAATTTCCCTCTGTCAACTAGTTTATCTTGTTACTCACATGAATAATCAAATTCAATTGGATTAAATAAGCTATAACACATTGCCAAAAGTCATTAGCAATATAAGAGCCTTAAGCCATAAAAAACTCTTTTTGTATATCTTAGAGTTTTCCTCATGAAAGGAAAAACTCAAACCAAAGGAAATAATGTGTTTCACTTACAAACTCTGAGTCCTCTAGGGTCTTCTCATCAGCTCTGTGGTTTAATTTTTTTTCTTTTCTTTTTTCTGGAAATCACAAGCAGTGCCGTCTGCTTGATAATCTCAAAAATACAATGTTTTCTTGGCAGAATTAAAAACCTGGATATATCAAAGCTTGTATGTTATCCAAATTTTAAAAAGGAAAAAAAAAATGAGGGGGTGTAATAAAAACCAAAAGGGGGAACTTGATATCCCCTTCTGCCTTTTGAGAAATTATTTTACCTACTTCCTGGAGCTGCTGTTGTATTTTCCCTGACAAAATGGCACCATACAACTCCTAAATTCATACTCCTGCCAATTTCCTGCAGATATGCAGGTAGAGAGATTGGCTACTATAATTGTCAAGACGCCGATGACTCATGGGACTGTCAGGAATAGAAAACATTGGCAGAACTACATAAAAACTGTAAATGAGCTGAATTTAAATAATCCTGGTGCCACTTTCAACTGATCATTTTCCTTTAAAGAAAATACTATTGGCAGCTAAAGTGATATATGATGACTTCTATTTAATAACTTTACTTAAGTACCAAGAGAATAGCGATTACTTATTACTGCCCGATGCATTTGCATTTTCCAATATACATATTATCCCTGCTGAAATGACCAATCAAGCCAGATACAACATGAAACATGAACCCACAATACTGTTTTCCCTTCTTTTTTGAACCTAATCATCTTAGTCACATGATGATCCTGAGTTGAAGTAAATAAAATGAAAACAGAAAAACATGGAGGGAATTTTAATGCCTCTTAAGGCTTCATTTTTACATAGTGCTAGAGGGTAATATTATAAATAACACGTGTGTATCACACACCCTTGTGCTCCAGTGCCTCTGAAAGAATTTTCCTGTGAAGTTTAGGCAGGAGGAGGTGAGCTCCAGTCTTAACTGATCCTCTTGTTATTAGAGATTTAGCTAAATCCTTCAAGTTTAATCTTGACTTTTGTTTAGAAAATAAATGGTGGCTCTCCAATGGTAAGCTCTGAAAGCTTGGTTTGCAAGGAGGTCTGCCAAGGATCCTTAAACACTACTCATGTATTTCTTGTGAGAAAATGCCTTACACATTACTTGAAATATAGGGGAAATAGATTTCTGGTAGGCTTTCTTTTCCCAAGCTGTGTTGTAGGAGCAACCCTAGACAGCACTAAGGCTTGCTTAAATGACCCTATCTCTGCTTATCTTCCCTTCCCTTCTGCGCACTGAAATCTTAACTGCAATGTTCAGTTGGGATTTTCCTGACCTGGCTTCCCATCTCTGATACCTGGAGGGGTCTCTTATCTCTAGACTTAATGAACAAAATCAAGAGTTAGTTGAAGTAATTAAAACTGCACTTTGGAATGGAAACTATATAGAATGCACAGTACTTTAACCAAGCACAATTACTTATAAACTCTGAATAAAAAAATTGTAGGTTTCTGCTGAAATTTCTAATCCTTCCTTTTCAGTGGTTAGCCAAGTGCAGGTTAGTGCGAATTGTCTCTAGTTTTGTTAATTTGGATTTCTTTTTCTTTATCTAGACCCTGCTCATTCTCATCTGTGTGACCTTCACTAAATTGGTCATTTCCTTGTATGCTGGTGTTTGTTAGTAACAGCAAAAAATTCCTGGTCATTGAATTATTTCATTTGTGATCTTTATGAAGTGTATTGGAGGAAGGTGATTGTCCCCTACATTGTTGGCCTCAGGACCCCTCCAGAATACCTTCTCTTTCTATTTGCCTGGATCTAGTAGAACTGGGGGAATTGTTAAATTCTGGTCCCTTTGGAAGAAAGAAGAACTTCAGACTGAGATTGAGTTGAAAAATGCATCGATCCTCCACTTGGTAGAGAGATGGATGTCAAGACACTTTCTATGTAAACACTTGAATTTCCTCCTTGGCAGTTGCTCAGGTTCAGAAATATTATTTTTAAAAAATCATATGTGATATCTACAATGTTACAAATTGTTGTAAGGAACATCCTGAAATAATCCCCAAATGCTTGTAAAACATAAAAAATAATTTAGTAGACATCTTCTGATACTTTAGCAAGAAATGAATGGACCATGAAATCAAACAAACTTCAGTAATCAACCAATAAACAAACATTTATTGAACATCTATATCATACCTCTGTTGGTTTGCCTATATCCTATTAGCAATGTACAAAGAATATTATTTTTGCTGTCATATTATCGTTTGTGATATAAGGTGATTTTCATGCAGTTATAACACACTTTAAAAATGCTTGTTGTGCAGGTTCTATCGAATAAGTATGACAGAGTAAAGAAGGAGCATTAGAAACAGTAATAGCATAGCTGAGATTTTGAAGATAAATTATAAGCAAGTGTGTGTGTGTGTGTATACCTATTGACCAAGAAGGCCTTAATGTTTTCCCAGGCTTCTTTCTGACTCTGGACCCCAGACCTCCTTTTTCTTACAACATTTACATAAGAAAACTTGTAATTGTAAAATCTTTCCCTTCCCCTTTGAGATGTAAATCTTTTTAAAAGCCTCTTGTCAGTTTTACTACTCTGGGAAGTGGTTCTGGGGACCCTGGAAGCCAACCCTTTGAAATGTAATCATCCAAGTAGATAGCACCCCAGTTCTCTGTGGGAGAGTAGGAGCCTAACTTGGATGGGTGCCAATTAGCAAACACAGATGACTTAATCACAGAGAAAGTATTTGCAAACTCAATATGCTTCACACATCACTTTGATCAACCTGCCCCCAACCCCCAGCATCTTCTGATTCTCTTCCACTAGCTCATCCCAGCCCCTAGGGTCCCTTCTACCCTTTGTTTCAGGGGAGTTGAGTTCAGCCTGAGTTCTGGCCTCTCTCCCCTGTTATAATTGCCTTGAATGAAGTTTTTCTTGCCTGTTTAACTTTGTCTGATAGATTTTTGCTTTGACAATATGTATGTATACTCAGCTTTATGTAGTTTACATATAGCTACTGATAGAAAATCACACACAGAAAAATAAAGAAGGTTAATGTCTTCTAATATTACAGTCTCTCAAGGGTTCAGAATTATGCATGCCTTCTAGAGTATATCTTGTATGAGATCACACACTGCTACTTTAATAGTTTCTAATTCTTTTATTGTCTTCCTATCCCACTTTTCTGTTTTATTTTTCTCCATAGCCTTTATCATTACCAGACATACATATTTAAACCTATTTAGTTACTGTCTGTCTTCTCTACCTAGAATGAAGCTCCATAAGAACAGAAATTTTTATGTGTTTTGTTCACTGCTATGTCTTCAGTTCTTGGCTCTGGAGTATTTGCTCAATAACCATTGAATAAAAGAATGAATTAGCTATTAATGTTATTGCTACTGTTGTTATTAGCATTAAGTTCTGTTTTATCTATTTATCTAGGAATTCTAAAAGCTAACCCAGGATTGAGCCAGAATGCCACAGACTGCTTCGAAGTGGGCTCTTCCCAGGGTTATTTTATACAATCACACTCTGGTGTGTTATCAGCTTATGCTGAGGGAAAATACATGTATTACTAGAATATTGTTGAGGATATTATTTGTTACTTTTGTAATGTTCTCTTGCGTAGACCAACAGAGAAATTTCCTTATGCTATCAGTTTCAGGATTATTTGGACAATTGGTTGATTTTCAATTTGTAGACACTATGAATCCAGTTAGCTGATGGTGTTTCCTTCCTCACATTGGCTGCCAGAAAGCATAAAACAAAATGTATGTTCTACCACTAGCAAGGGTAGCATTTACGCTGCCCACTGATCTTTGTTTCTAGAAAGTTTGCTTTTTCTTTGCTTTATTTTTGTTGATCATTTTAAACTTATAGTAGTGTCTTTAAGACTCCTCTTAAGTCCTTTTTTTGAGATGTAAAAATTGATACAAATTTTAATAATATTAAAGTTAGTAATCTCATTGTTAATAAAATCACCCTTATTGCAATAGTAATAATAACTTAGTATTTAGAAATATTTTCCTAGATATGACTTATCCAGTTCTTACTTATCCCACTTACACAAGTCATGTGAGGTAGGCAGTTTAGGAATTATACATTCATATTGTAGCAGGAAACTGAAACATAGAATAGTCATGCAACTTATCCAAATTTAAATGGCTAACTGCATTGAGGAAGCCAGAGAGAATCGAGACCTTTTAATTATTCTTCCAAAGCTTTAACTTCTGATTGATCTTCCTTCACTCGGTTCAAGTTTTCTAATTACACAAATGTTTCTCATATTAAGTCTGGATCAGTAGAATTTCCCTTGAATAACATATGGTAGCTTTTTTGCCAATGAAATTGCAACACATAAAAGCATTTAATTTAGGGACAGACTTTAGAACCAAACTCAACAGCAGAAACAGAATAGGGCCTGGGCTCTGGAGTCACACTGTCTGTTTTCAAATCCTACATCTGACAATTACTAGCTGTAGAACCTTGTGAAAGATGCTGAACATTTCTGTCCCCCAGTTCCTCAACTATAAAACAGAAATGATGATAATAAGAGTACCTATGTCATTGGGTTGCTTTGAGAACCAATGAGAGAATACATTTAAAGCTTCTAGAACAGCACTGGGCACATAATAAGCACTGAATAATTGTTGACTGTTTTCTTAGTCCAGATTCCAGGGCAATGAACTTGAAGCTAAGCTTATGGGCTAAAATATCACAGTTATTTGGAACTGTTATTCCAGCGCAGCAAGATAGAACAAAAGGCAAATAAGGTAGGCATAGAGGGAAAGCAAGTGCAAGGTAGTATGTTTTTTAAGCTGGCCATAGAGTAATAAGAAACCAAAGATACGTGCTCAATCTCATGGACTTCATACAGACAGACTACATGGAACCACTGTATCCAGGGACAGTGTATTAAGGAGAAGGGAATAAGAGAGATTTCTTTGTTTGATCCTCCTTATCTTCTGTTTCTCATTGACCGAAGTTCATTCTGAGAGGCATTAACCCTCTTGCACTTCCAACAGGTTGGGTTACCTGGCTAGATCCCATGCCCTGTGGCATTGGGCCTCATCTGAGTTCAGAAGCATGGAGAGCCAGAATTCCATGGGTCTGGTTGGCTGGGATGAGCAGCAAAGCTGTTGCAATTCCTGCCACGGTGGGTGCAATGGAGGCTTAATGTGAACCTGGCCCTTATCTCAGGGGAGATGAAGCAGCTGCTGGTGTTAGGAGATTCAAGGAAGTTGGAAGTGACTGAGTTCTTCACTGAGAAAGTGGCTGAAGTCCAGGGACAGGTGAAGCTGAGAAAATGTGAGGAAGTACACAAACTGAGTCCATTACTGCTGTTATTATCTCCTCAGATCTTCCCGTGGCAGACACAGACATGCACTGTTCAGCTGTCCCTTCAAGAAGGGACTTGCTGTTTTGATGAACTCCATTAGCTGAAGGCGCACCCTTCTTGGAGCACTGTGAAAAATAATTAAGCAAGGTGGTGGCAAGTAAGGTTATGTGCATCTCAGGATGGCTGAGGCCAATAATTGAGCAAGGTGGGGGAAAAATGACCCAGACCTTTCTACCAAGGCCTTGATGACACTACTGAGCAAATCTTGCTCTGGAGCTTCCCCCCACCTTTGTCCTAGCAGAGACCTTGTCACTCTACAACAGGGCTGCAGGCTATCCCTGACCAATCCTGCCTTCTTTTCTTGCATTTTACTCCCCAGTAAATAAACCTTTCATGTTTCTCACTACATCACAGGTCTGCTGCCCAGGGAATCCAATCCCAACACTTGCATAAAACAAATACATATATTATTAGATACTAAATATCTAAAGGCGAAACACCCTGATCTGATTACTATGCATTACATGTATCACAACATCACTATGTATCCCATGAACATGTACAATTATTATGTACATATGATGAAAATTATAAATTTATATTTATAATTTAAATGCTACAGAAGCTCCTCATGAAATATCTAATATAAAGAAATAGTCATCAAAGGATTTTTACTGTACAAAGGGCAATTGTAGGCTCTTATTAAGTATTAAGAGTGCATTCAAAATTACTTTACCCCCAAAATTAATTTTAAAAAGCTTAGAAAATATGACTACTGAGAAAACTTAAATTTCCTTTTAGTATGAATTGTATGATATTAACAAGAGCTGTCTTTTTGCATACTTACTATGTGCAGGTATTGTGGTAATCACATTACATACACTTTCTTATTTAATCTTCACAATAGCTCTATGATATTGTCCTTTGTAGATAGATGAGAAAACCAATGCTTAGAAACTAAGAAAATTGTCAAAGATCAGCAAAGGCAGGATGTGAATCTAGGTAAGATGGAAGGAAGCTCAGATTCTTCACCATTACTCCACAATAATAGCTCACAAACACTAACGCTGAACATGTGCCAGGCTGAACACTTTTACATGTACCATTTTATTTCGTCCTCACTACAGCCCCACTTAAGGCAAGTACAATTGTTATCCACAAATAATTCAGGCCAAGTGAGTTTGCGTGACTCAGAAAGGTCAAACCAAATAGGTAGAAGAGTTGGGATTTAGAACCAAAGCAATCTGATTTCAGAGTTCGTCACTACACTGTGCTGCCTCCCTCAGGTTCAAACAGTTGTCCCTAGACCTGCAGTCATCCAGCTTATACAGACCCATGGTAAGAGCATTGCCAGGCATATTCACCTGAAAGTCATCCACAGTGAATTGGAGGACTACCTGTTGATTTTGCTAAAGGACATGTTGTGCTTCTTGAAATTTAGTCTCTACTTAGTGCTGACATGGTGGGATTCTATCAATTAACATTGTTTGCCTATTAAGCCTGTCCTCTGCTTTTATAGAAATTCAAGTTCGACATGTGGTAACCCTAGAAAGTGGTGCATGCTTTGATGTGCTTAGAGACCTTCCAGGTGTTCAAATGAGAAATGACAGACTGGTCTTAACTTTACACTGAAATGTTTAATCAGAACAGTCTTTGGATCCGAGTCTTTCCTCTTTGGAATGTGACAGAGAAAAGAGTAGACAGATCGTCTGCCTGATTGCCACACCTCCACACACCACTTTCATGCCTCTGGGCTATTCCTCAAGCTGTTCCTTACACCGAGAATTTCCTTCACTCCCTTTACTACCTGCTCAAATCCTTTAAATCCTTAACGATCTGGCTGAGCCCTCACATTTTCTGTGAAAACTTCCCAACCCTTTTCCTCTGTGCAACCACCAACCATACTCTTTGTGAGAATCAGTGACTTCTGTGCTCCCACTTTTTTTAAACCTCTATTCCAGAATCTTCCATTACATGTATAATACATGCACATCCTATGGTATATGGCATATGCTCACGTATATGCGCATCCTGGATTATTAGTTCTAAGGCAAGAACCATATATTTTAATCATTCTTGAACTTGCTGTGCCTAGCATATTATCTGGTACCTACAGGAGCTCAGGTTGTTACATTGTTATTTACGAATCTAAGAATATTCAGTGGCATGAGAGGGATATGATTCATCTAACGAGATTCTGCAGGACTGGAATATCCAATAGATGTGTCAGGAACGATCCACTCACCACAAGGCAGTGAATAACTCTGTCTGGGACAGCGTAAGGGCGGGGACCACGTCTGTCTTATTCCACAGTAGCATCTCCCCCATCTGTCATGATATCTGGCACACGGTAAGTTGCTGAACCAACACTGAGACCATTCTCACAAGGCTGCCATAGAGACACATGTACACTCTCCCCTGTATACTATTACTATGAAAATGCTCTTATTCTAAAAATTGCATTTCCATGCCAAAAAACTGGAAGAAACTCTTACTCCAAACAGGTACTTGGAGACCGCTTTGTCAATGTACCCATAAATTTCTTCCTTCAGGCTCTCCATGATATAATTTAGCAAAAATCAAGATTTCTGTGACTTTCCCACTGCCCCATGCTGTACTGCCTCATATTGCAACTAATCATAAAATAGAGTTCTTGTAAATCATATCTTTATGTGAGCACTGAAGAACAGCCTGATGAGCTAATGGGCCAGGTGTGTTGTATCAAACACCTCACCTTGTCTGGCAGCACCTCTACCACTGTATTCAAATCTGACATGATTCGGACAGCTCTTCCATACCTGGGGAGTCCTTTCACGCTTGTGAACACAAAATCAGCGCATCCACACACACCCACCCACTCACTCTGCCCCCGCATGTCTTTTCTCAGCTGAAGATTCATAATGGACCTGAGGCTACATTTACAATGACACTTTCCTTCTCCCCGAGGGTCCTCATATATCCTTCAGTGTCACGCAATTTGGTGCCACGCAATTGTTAAACAAACAGGCCATGAATTGGCCTTTGAGAGGGGATGACAGTTTATTTAAAATGAGAATGATGGGAAGGGCTGAGGGAAAATAAGAAAGATAGAAATTTGCCAGAAATCAACTCAAGGAAATAGTGAGACGTTTTCATCACAACGTTCATTTAGAACAGGTTTTAGCCCCAATAAAACATAAGGCTTTTCCCTTTATAAAGAAACTTTCTACACAAATATTTATAGCAGCATTATTCATAGTAGCCAAAAGGTGGAAATAACACAAATGTCCATTAGCTGATTGATGGATAAACAAAATGTGGTATATCCATATAACGGAGTAGCAATTGGCCATAAAAAGAAATATGCATTCCTGACACATGATACAAAAATGAGGAATCTTGAAACCATGCTAAGTGAAAGAAGCCAGTTATATAACACCACGCATTATGTGATTCTATTTATATGAAAATGTCCAGAAGAGGTAAATCAATAGAGACAAGAAACTAGATTAGTGCTGGGGAGGATGGGGTGATAGGATGCTGATAGCACAAGGATACAGGGTTTCTTTTTGAGGTGATGAAAATGTTCTAAAATTGATCGTGATGATAGTTGCACGTACTTGTGAGTATACTAAAAACTATTGAATTGGATGTTTTAAATGGGTGAATTGTATGGTGTATTCGTTTTCTAGGGCTGCCATAACAAAGTGCACCATGGACTGGGTGGATTGAACAACCAACATTTATTCTCTTGCAGATCTGGAGGTTTGATTGCTGAGATCAAAGTTCTTTGTTTTTGTTTTTTTTTTGTTTTTTTTTGTTTTTTTTTTTTTTAACGCTAAACCTTGGAAGAAGAGATCAAGGTATTGACAGGGTTGTTTCCTTCTGAGGGCTATGAGGGAAAGATCTATTCCAGGCCATTTTTTTTTTTTTTCTGGCTTATAGTTGGCCATCTTCTTCTTGTGTCTTCACATCATCTTCCCTCTGTACATGTCTGTGTGCAAATTACCTCTTCTTATAAGTACACCAGTCATATTGAATTAGGATACTCTAATGGCCCTATTTTAACTTCATTACCTCTGTAAAGACCCTATTTCCAAATATGGTCACATTCTGAGTTACTGGGGTTTGGGACTTCAACATATGAATTTGATGTCGGAGGAGGGACACAATTAAACTTATAACATATGGTATGTGAATTATATCTCAATGAGAATGCTAAAAATAAAGAAGAAAATTTTCCCTGGACTTTGAGCCTACTTCTTAGATAGGACTCACCTGAGTAAGAAGAGGTGCAGTAAGAAACACACCTGTTTTCTATAGAGCAGTCCTTTACGGCTTCTGTGATTGGTCTGGGCTCACTTTACCCCTAAAGCCAAAAGTGCATACCTACAAGAATGCAATAGGAATAAAACAAGCTCATAAAACAAAGCCCACAATTTGAATCCAATAATTGAGATTTTATTTGGTCTGCACAGTGTTTTCACGGTTTTTGAGTGTGAATCTCTGAATTAAAGGCATGCAGGCATACGCCAGTCCGCCATAGTCCACACCATTGCCTACTGTGTCACACTTGGCGTGTTTCACTCACTTGCTAACTGCTTATTTGAGATTGAGGTCTCAGGAATAAACACATTGACAGCTACAACATCTCTTGGTACATTGAACACATAGCATTATTATAAAATATTATAAAATAATGTTTTATAACTCTCTGATGAAAACTCACAGTGTAGAGGGATACTTGCATGAGAGTTTAGATTTGAACTTAGTGCATAGGCTATGTTTTGTTGGATTCCCTGCAGCAGTTACAAATATAGGCAAGATCTAAATCTGTGACAAATTCCATTATAAAGGGGGAATTGGGTAGGTGGAAGTTTCAGACATAAGCAAATACTTATCATTAAACTATAAATCTAAAGGTCCTTAAATGAGAAATTAACAAACCTTCAAAGAATTTCCTTATTTAGTTTAAATAAATCATATTTATAAACAAGTAGTCTCTAGGACTCTATTATGGTATAGCTACAAATATAGGGATCTACCGCGGGTTCCATTGCTTTTCTCTGGTAGAGAATTTCATATGACAAAAGACTCATACGTCGAGGTCAGCTTATACCAGTGCTTTTCAAGGCTAAGTGCACCAGCATCACCTGAAAAACTTTAACAGATTCCTGGACTCCATCTCCAGAGTTTCTGATCCAGTAGGTTTGGGGGGAGGCCCAACAATTTGCCTTTTTAATAAGTTTCCTGGCGATGCTGATGCTGCTGGTCCGGGGACCACACTTCAAATATCACTAGTCTGTATGATGAACGTGAGCCCTGTCCCTCAATTTCAACTTAAACATAGCCTCAAATTAACTTTTAAAACTTTTGAAAAATTCTGGGGAAGGAGTCTAACCAGTTTGTAAGTGCCCAACCCTTCAGTCAGTGAGGCAGGCGAGTCCGTTTGTAGAAGTGCAGAGGGAGGGCGTACTTTGCAGGCTATGACAACATCCCCCCACACTCTTTCTTTAATTAGAGGAGGATGGAGTTTTTAGAGAAACTATTTTTCTTGAGTGCTATAGAATCATCCGCTTATTTTCTTTGTGATATTGTGTTTTAAGATTGTCAAATTCAAGGGCTTGAACAAATGACTAGTGATCTCTAGACTGTTGTACTTGGAATTATGATCTAGCAAATAAAGTATGGATGGATCATGTTTGTAAAACATACAATGCCCTGCATAGATCATAAAATTGATGGGACAAAACTCAGGAGAAATGGAATCATTCATTTGTTCTTGGAAGCCGGGCCTTATTTTATGATAGAGTAAAATATCTTTTTCTAAACTTGGGTGAATTTCAAAATTGTATTTTTAAAAAAATTTGGAAATGTCCACTGGGTTTTTTTTTCTCTATCTACTGAAAATACTGATACCAATAATTATTCCTATTAAGTCCATATTTTTTACATAGGTGTTTTATACATGTTAATTAATTTGAGCCTTACAATAACCCTATCAAATATTATTATCCATCATTATCCAATAATATATCCATTACTATCCTTTACAGAAATTGAGGCTTGGACTGTTTTAGTCACTTCCCCAGGGTCACACTTCCAGATCTGACTTGCTTCAGGGCCTGGGTATTTTCCACTTTTCTAAACTTCTTTCTCATGATTTAAAAAATGTAACAGATATTCAGAGCAGCACGATGAAAACAGTAAACCCAAATCCTCAAGGTTCCCAGAGATTTGTATTTCCTTGAAAATAGAATTAAACATTGGAATTGTTTTTGGAAAATGTAGTCTAATCATTGTGGAAAAAAAAAGATAACATAATTTATATATTTGGTACTCTTGCCCAGCTCTTTAAACCAATTTTTTATTACCTTGCCCACATTTTGAGAGCAAAATAGGGCCAAGACCTATGGGGAAGAAAGAAAAATATACTCTGAAAGAAAAGATATTATGACTAAAATTTTACAACAGGATAAACTTATTTTGGTACTAAGTCCTCAACTTTAAAGTATTTTACTATATAATTTCATTTCTGCTCATGCATCCTAGTTTGCATTTCCTCTTTTATAGCTCCTGATTTTAGATTAAGTAAAAGTGCACATTATTTTCTGAAGGCTCAGAAAACTCGGTAGCATTCTCCCTGCAAGACTCAACCACAGGCTGACTGTGGGTGATGTCAACTCTCAATTAACGAGACAGGAATAGTATTTACTGTTATGAAACGTACATGTGTGCAGACCATATCCTGTCCTTTAAATGACACACCCCAGTAGTTAATTCATGATGATTTATGAAAGACATAAGAAAACAGCCACATGTTACCTTCCTTTTGCATGCGAGCATGAACATATAAATCCGTCTGCTACCAGCCTTGGTTTCTTTGCCAGGTGATTCTATTTACACATTAGATTCCAGCCTTACAGTTTCTCAGTCCAGAAACCTTGGGATCCAGCTTGACTCTTCTTATTCTCTCTCACCCCATCTCCTATCCATCAGCAAATCCTGTCAGCTTTAGTTGAAAGACTATATTTGAAGTCTGGCCATGTCTTGTCATTTCCACAGCTTCTCCCCTGGCCTAAGCCACCATTGTCTCTCATTTGGATCATTGCCGTGACCTCTTGATTGGATTCTCTGCCTCTGCCCTTTGCCCTTTGCCCCCTTGCAGTGAATCTCAACAAAGCAGTGGGAGTGATTCTAACAGAGTGATCATAAAGTGTGTGTTTTAAAAAGTACCACTAGTGTGCTCAAAATCCTCCAATAGTTTTCCATCACTACACAGAGTAAAAGACAAAGCCCCCATGGTGGCTCATGATGCCCTACACCACAGCCCCTCTTTCCCTCTTTGAGCTCATCTCTCTGCCCAGCCCAACTCCCTTGACCTCCATGTGACCTTTGCCCTCATCTTCTTCAGATTCATGCTAAAATATTGACTTCTTTTCCTGGACTACCTTATTTAAAACTGACTCCTGCTTGCCTCCCTGACACCCCTCTTCCTACTTTATTTCCATTACTCTTGCCATCATTTTACATACTTCATATATTTATGTGTTTTTAAATACCTGTCTTCTTCCTCTGGAATGTAGGCTTCCTGAGGGCAGGGATTTTTTGTTTGTTTATATTCATTGTTGTATCTATAATGCCTAGAATAGTGCCTCACATACAGTAGGTTCTCAACAATGCTTGTGAAATTGAAAGCCTTCCAGACAAGAGTTACTTCTGACTGCAATTAAGACACTTCAAGTGAATGTTTATTTTGGAATAAAGCCAGAGATCAGAATTACCTTCCTCCCCACTCCCTGGACTAGCCAGGAAATTTGACTGGATATGATATGGTGTGGTCAGGTCCACTATGGTGTTCCAGAGCAGGAGCACAAACATTTGGAAACACTTTTTGGAGGAATTGCACTAGTCCATCCGTACCCTGTTGCCCCACCTCTGCCGTGCACTTGTGAGTTGGATGATTGGGTTTATGGCTTTAATCAGGATCATGAAAGATAGCTAGTTTAAAATTTCAAGGGACTGAGTCATATCCCTGCCTTTGGAGAACTATTTTTTTCATGAAGCAATCAACTGGTCACTGATACCACTGATTTAAAAGTGGTTAAACACTGGGCATCTGATTCAGATCTAGAGAAGTAAAGAAGGAACCATCACTCACAAGGCAATGACATGTGAGTAAGGCACAGGTAGAACTGTGCTTTCCCTAAGCAGAAGCCTGTATGTTAGTTTCACAGGAACACCTGGGCTGTAAAATCTCTACACCACCCCCCAAGTCCACAGCTGCTAGCTGAGGCCAATGACTGCTAAGTGCCAGCCTTCTTGATCCTACCGTAAATTGTCACAATCAATAAATAGGGCCTTTTCTCTTTTAAAAGAAACATGAACTTTTGTGCCTCATAACCCCTAAAAAACATGCCGAACAGCTTAAGAAATGATGCTGAACCAGAAGCAACATGGGCTGCCAATTCACACATGTCAAAGATTTCTCAGTACTACTCAAAGTTTGCTTTGACTACCAAAGCCTATGATGGTAGGTCTGAGTTTCCACCATGTCTGGAATGAAATATCTGGCAGAAAGTTTTATATATTTTTTTTTCTTAACGAATTTCCCCGTATGTTTTCCTGATTCTCCTGACATCCATTATGTCATACTCCATCATGTTAGGCCAAGCAACATCCCACGTGGTGAAAAAATAACAATTTTAAGAAAAGTAGGGGATTTAGGTATGTTTGTAGAGCTTGTCCTCAAACCTCAAATAAATAGCTCCTGGGTATACAGTTTTTAAGGTCATGAATGCTAACACTGGAGATTTCTGCAGTGATCACTCTATTGGACTATTAATCTAGAAGTGAAGCCAGGCATTAAATCAAGTTGTTCTGATATTTATGGAAGGTCAAGAGCTAGGAAGACTCATGCATACATACCCAAGGAAGAGTGGCAGAACCAATGAGAAGTCTTTCATGTAAATATATATATATTTTTTACCAATTTTAATATACAAATTAATTTACTAGTTTACCTTTTTGAAAAAAAATTTAAAGGGCTAAATTTGTATGTGAAAAGCAATACCAAAGTTCAAAATAATCAACAAGAGGTCTGGGTCCAGTGCCCAAATTTGTTTTCATTTTTCATATAAATATTAATATAAATAACTTTTGGGTTACTGGCCCTTGTTCAGTGTCCTATTTATCAATCCACACTATCCTCTAGCTCCATCATCCACCCTCTCTCCTCTGCTCTGTGTCTGTGTTCCCTTGGTAGGACCCTGACTGATATAGTACTTGGTACCAAGAGTAGCCTCAGGAAACAGACCTTCTGGAGAAGATTCCAAAACCAGGGTTGCTCATGTATTTTATGAATGCAAGAATGAACTCCTTGCTAGGTAGAAATCACAGCCTGGTAATGGGTTATATGCAGTGGTGTCATGATTTCTCAAATTATCCCTGGTGATGGTGTGAGCTGGTGAGCTGGTGGAGAGCAAGGTTCTGAGTGATCAAATAGAGGTTGCATCCAATAGCTATGCAACAATGTTGGTTACAAAGATTATAGGATGTGTCAACTACATCTGACTAAGTTAGAGAGCTTGTAAAAAGAAAAAAAATAAGTTTAGGGCCTTGAACTTTCAACTCAAAGGAGGAATGAAGACCCAGAAAACTTTTATAATGGCAGAAATGTGGCTATGTAGGAGCTCGACAACGTGGATTTCACGTCACCAGGACTGACCTGGCTATGACCACTGCCATGGCACAGAGGCCAACAGTATATTATGATTCCTGGAGGAAACAGCTAGGCACCTGGAGAAGGCAGAGGTATGTCCTCATGGGGTAGACATGTATTCCAGATTGAAATTTATCTACCATGGTTGCTGTGCTTTAGCCGAGATCTCCATTCTGGACCACAGGATGCCTTCTTCACTACCATTGTATTCTTCTCAACAGAGCCTTTTCCCAAGGAATTTATGTTAAAGCAAAAGGAGTGACAATGTATTAATATTCGTGGAACTCCCTAGTCTTACTTAGTACAAACTGCATCACCCGAAAGCAAACTGAAGTGGAGGAGGGCAGCAGCAGTGGAAGCGATGAGCAATAAGGGGATGAATTGCCTGCTTAAAATGGGAACCCACTCAAAGCCAGTTGCTTTTTATAATCACCATGTACTTAGAAAATTTAAACATCAGTGAAAAGATTCTCCCCACAAGGGCAACTACTCCTTCTATCCCTCCTTGGTTCTCCCTTGAGCACCAATTAAGATACCATTTACATTTCCAGATAATTCTTTACAAAAAATATCAGGCCACTATCTGGGGCAGGGAAAAAAGTTTTTCAGTAGAGTCTCCCTCCCAATGAGATAGTCTCTTACATCCTTTTACATTCTGAAGTAGAACGTTTTACATCTGTACCTGAGCATGGCACTTTCAAGGGAATCAATTAGAGGTGCAAGTATATTATAAATGGGATCTCAGCATTCCTAGAATTGGATTCAAATAATTAAGTAAGAGAGAGAAGAACTCAAGGCTAAAATGTTGGAAACTATTGCTGAGTAAGAACCCATTTAAAAATAAGACAAGCAAATGTGAAATTGTGATATTAAAAATAAGGAATCATTTTAAAATTAGTCTCTTTCTTTTTTTACCAGATAGGACACTAAAACACTTACCTGATACCTAAAAGATTCTCCAAGTGTACCAGGTACTACAAACAATTCTCAGAAAGTCTTTAGCCAAAGAGGGAAAGGGGAAGATGAAGATGGGATTAGGCTGGGGACAGAAAGAGAAGTCTCTGCAGACCTGTGATATTCCTAAAACCATCTGGATTCAAGGTTTATTTCATCTTTTAGGTGCTCTAGACATGGTGCTTGTAATTTTTTCAAGGACTGTTGTAGTGGACACTCTTTGTCCTGTCCAGGTTCCCTCCTCCCCAGTTCCTTTCCTCAACATTGTGCCCTGTGCCCCCAGCTTCTGTATTCTCTGTTGCTAAAGGCTCCCTTGTCTCTGCAGAGGACTGTCCTTGGGCACATAAGCTGTCTCACCAGTAAGGGAAGTGCCTGGGAATATTCCTATCCATTGGCTGCCAGCCGATGACTGACTGATGTAAGGTTACAAAAGCCTGGCCCCTTTGGCTCAAAAAGTGGGACAAACTCTGCTGTGTGATCTATGCTCCAGAGCTCCCTACGGAATCAGGCTGAGGTTGAGACTTCGTCAGATTTCGTCTGAAATCACACCTTTGCTTTGCTTGGCTTCTTCCTCTTCCCAGTCTTGTCCCATTTTCTCCTAGGAGCATGTCTATAATAAACCACTTGTACATGAATCCTCATCTCACCCTGTGAGGTTCTGCTTCTAGAGAACCTGACCCAAGACAAGTGATAAAAACATTTGAGATCTAAAAACAAATTGGCACCCAAATAGGAAAACTACCACATTGAAATAAATAAATACATAAAAATAAATAAAGCTACCAAATGAAATAAATTCCTTCAAAATTTGACAGTATATCAGTGAGTCAGCTGCAACTGAATTTAGTCAATATAACTACATACAATATATTTAATCTATAATGAATATATTTTAATACATTAACTATGACTGGGAATGTTATCTTCAAAAGCAAGAGGATCATAGCCCTCCCTGATTCCAGGAGCTGAGGAGAGAAGACATTGCCCTCTTACCTTATCACTAATAGCATGGAATCTACTTAGGAAGCAGGGACCATCTGGGTGGGGGAGACTAGAGATTGTCCTTGAAGAAAAGTTTCTCTGCTCTCAAATGAGAGAGACCTCCTGTGGCTTGCAATTATCTGAAGTCCATTGATAGGGGAAAAAAGGCCACCCATCCTACAGTGACAGATCAAAGGCAGACAGTAGATATGTAAATAACTCCTTGAGTGCTATAGAGAGAGACAGTCTCCCTAAGGTATAAATGCTTAATTAATCAACTTGGTTAGATAAGCCATGTCAGATCCTTTCCATTTTGATTGGAGTTGAGACCAAGCCTGGCAGACAGACTGAAGGACATTGGGTCCTTGAAGGTGGGGTGGTTGTAAGGAGCACAGCAAAAAGGCACTCACAGGGAGGTTGTGGGGCACAAGACAATCTGAAGACAATTATGTTCGAGCACAGTTTAGCTTTTCTTTAACCAGGTAGTGGTAAAGGAACTGCATTCTGGAAACTAATTCCAAGGAGAATCAACATTACCTCTAAAGTAGGTAAGCACAATGAGAAAACTGTAGCTTTCTACTGTTTCCTAATTTAGCTCTTATTTTATTAGATTAATGATGTTAGGCTAGTTTTTAGAGATTCTTTCAGCAGAGTGCTGAGCTACAAGCGTAATCAAATATTAAAGGTAATAATATTCACCCACTTAATGCCAGAACTGCTTCAGGCATCCCAGCTGCTTGAGCTTTGAATGGCACTCAATTTGTGGTTGTTCAAATGTGGTCTATACATTCCTTTCATTTGTCTTTGGACTGGAAAAGACTGAGACCTGATATTTGTTGCAGGTATTGCAAAATGTATGTGAATGCTAATGGTTTGCTAGAGAATTTCTTCTCTTGCAAAAAACCAGAAACACATGGGATGCATTGTATTGATTGCTGATGTGGGCTTTTTTAAGATTATGAAAAACATGCTTTTCAGACTTTCTTGAAATAGGTCCATTCTCCAACCAATCCTATCTATAGTGGGAACTTCAGGATCCTGTTTCGTTTGATATGTCTTCTCCTTATCCTGTAGATCTTACTGCTCTGGGGCTTCCCACTCCGTGAAACAATGAGTTTCAGTGCTTCAGGGGAAGGGTGTCAGAACATAGTCCCCAACAGAACACATCGAGTCCTTGCCCAGCTCCGACAGTCAAATTAAATTTTAGCTTCGTCTGCAACTTGAAAATTATCTCAAAATCCAGCCTTTATCTAGAAAAAAGATGTCATAAATTTTCTGTAGCATATCCAGACTCAAGTCTTGTGGCCTCACCTTATATTTCTTCTGTAGTGCAGAGAGAATGCCCTTCTATCTATCATCTGTGTCATGAGTCTTGCTGAATAGAAAGTGGGTATGATGAAGAGCAGTCCAGTACATCTTATACCTATAGTTTTGTAAAATACAATAAAATGAATTATAAGAAAAATGAAACAGAAAAACAAAGACATATGAAGTAAAAGCCCAACATGTTTTTTAGATTGAACAGATATGAAATTACTCTGGCAAATTGTTATAAATGTATCTAGAAATATATTCTCAATTTCTGTGTGTAACTTGTTGTGGGTCGGTGACAAGCTATGGCTTGGCATCAGTTTGAATAGCACTGGTGTAGAGGGATTGGAAAGCCAGAAATCTGCACCCTCTAGCTCTAGAGATGTTGGAGAAGAGGAAAAAGAAGCAGAGTGAGAAGATAGAATACAAGGCTCTTGTGCTTTGACTACACCTTTATCTCCCACATTGGCTTTGTAGAATTCTGCCTCACTGGCATCTCCTTCCATTTTGGCCAAGGAAAATGGCACATCTCATTGGCAGAAGGTAGCAAGGAAGGCAGATGAGGAACTCAGGGGTGCCTGCATATCCTTGCAGATGCTGAAGGAAACTGAATTGTGGGCAGCAGGTCTACCATAGAGCCTGGGGGCAAGGCTTCAAGTGACTGGGTTGGGTAGCCCAGGCCAAGATATAGGTGAAGAATATGCTGAGTCTCAGAGGGGTCTACAGTATCAGCATGATGCATAGTGAGGCTGAATCACTCAGAGATATTTAGATGTGACTGAGAGAGGGCCTACAAGCTATATCAGCCTGGAGGCTCAGGGATGGAACCATTCATACCTGGTGGCTCCTGATAGCACACCAGAGAGTAGCGCAGAGCAGCCATTCCTCAGCAGAGAAAGGAAAGGACAGCACAAAGTGTGAATTCAAGCACTCTGCTCTCCTAGGGCATCATGAGGTCATGCAAGCCCCACCCATTTCCCCACACATCCAAAGACCTTCTTGGAGAGGAGCTGGAGCTGGGCAGGGGTAGATGGAATCTGAAGAACTGAACCTTTTACCTAAAAGAGACTAAACAACTACCCAAATTGATTACTTACTGTATCAGACTAAATTTATGGCGTTGAGCTAAAGCATAGTGCCTCCTCTACGCTTGGTAGTAAGGAAAATCTGACTGGCACATCTGGGCTGTAGTGTTTAAAATTGCAACTGCTGCTTCCAAAATGGGCATAGCCATGCATGGCAGAAATGAGTCCTTGGTAAATTAACCACCCTGTGCCTACCTGACATGTTTCTTTGAAGAAATGTAGACACAATAACTTTACTCACAGTTGTATCATTTCTAGGATAGGTCTGGTCAGCAGAAAAGTTCTCATATCCTAACTTTGGTATAATTTATTTTCTTTAAGAATGTCTGAAAATGATAAACTCAAGGAAAATGAGTCATCTGCCTTCCAGTCAAGTCATCTAGTCATTCCTCATGCTGTTCACGCCGAGCTTTGCTACAGATGAAAGTAAGTTGGCAAAAGAGAGAAAAGAATGATTTAAATTCCGAAGGGATTTGTAGGCTCTTAAATGACCTCACCCTGAAATAGAGAACAAAAGAGAGCATATCACATTACTAAAGGGACCAGTTTCTAGATTTAGCAACTGTAATTCCTAGTGAATGGCACATCTCTCCCAAACTCCAGGGAAAAATGGGACTTGTTTTCTTTCATTTATCAATTTACTTCAAAATTATTTTTAAACATAATCATTTAATAAAATTATGTCAAAAAGCTGTGTGAGAGACATTCTAAGAAATTATTTGATACCTAGAAGTTAGAGAAATTATAATTCCTGAATATATTATTAATGAAAACTTTTACAAACCAAAGGGGAAAGGAATTTTCTATTTGTCTTTCCATTTCTGATCTAGGTGATCAGAGAAAAGCAGTTAGTTCTAACCAGTCTGATTCCAAAATTTTAATGCCTCTTCATGTAGGAAGCTGGGTGTCATAGAGGTCTATGTTGCACTGACAGATGTTAGCTAGAACAGTGACCACTTTTGAAATGTCTCAGCTTGTGTTCTATGACTCAGGGTGCTCAGTAGTCTATTTTGAGTCCATGTAATTTTACCCAAGATAGTGTTTGCTATTGCTTTTCTTCTGGACATTTCAAATATATGTTGCCATGAACAGTAGAATGATTGCTTAGTTCATTTAATTATTTATTCATTCATTCCTATTTTGTTGAGAGAAAACAGCACATGTTAAGTAGTTGGGAGTAGAAATAGATAAAAAATGATTCATGCTCTTGAGGATTGATTCATTCTGGGACTAAATTTTGGCCAAATATAACTGTAAACCTTAAAAGTGTGGTTTAAAAAACATGTGTTTATTTTTCTTATGTATTAAGTCTGGTGGTGTGCTGTTGTTAGCACCTTAAGAGGTGAGAACAGAGGTCTTTGTAATTCTCTTGGCCTTTTCCTCATGGTTACCTGATGGCTGTTGCAGCTTCAGCTCTAGTCATTGTGTCCATATTCCAGACAGGAGGAAAGAAGAAGAGAGTAATGTTTATTCCAGGAAAAAAAATTGTCAGAAATCTGCATCTGACTTCTGCTTACATTTCATTGGCCAGACGTATATCACATAACCCATCCTTAGCTGCAAGGAAGACTATGAAATGCCTGTGTTTTTTGCTTGTTTTGTTTCGTATTTACCTGAGCACACTGAGATCTCCAACAACATCATGAATGTTAAGAAGAAGTGGAGAAGGGATATTAAGCAGGCATTTAGTTGTGTCTACCTGAGCAACTTAATGAGATAAGTTATCAATTCTGCCTAAATTTGCTTCTAAGTGTTGTGGAAAACTTAGTGCACATATGCCAAAACACAGGCTCTTTCTAAATGCCTTACAGTTAGCAAATCAAGAGCCATTGCTAGAAATTCTAACCTGCTTAGATCATCTGTTTGAACATTACCAGAAAAAAACTCAAGAATGCTACATGTTCAGTTGAGGAGGTTTGTTTCATTGTGTACATGAAAGTCCAGGCAGTGTTTCTAAATTGCTGGTGTTGTTGGAAACTTTTACCTGTACATGACTGAACATAGATTCTTTTTATAAACTTTATCTGTATGCAGGCCAGTCAGTTCCACAGGAAAAAAACTCAGTATTTTCATTTTAGTTTTACTATGAATATTGTTTACTTTCCCTCTCCTAATCTAGACATAAAACAGAGAAACACTCTGGGCATTCAAGGGCATGTACTTGCTGATGTTTTACTCTGCAAATTATAAACCAGTTGAAAATATCAGAAAACACTTTGTATTTTATATTTACCCCTCATGGAATCATAATATCAATAATTTATCACTTTTCCCTTAAAAGTACCTTCCTAACTGGCTTTCAGGTCAAAAACAGTCATTGACAGTTTTTACTAGATAGGGTATGTTCCTGATGTAGCATTTGATAATGATGCAGAAAATGTGTGATTAAATCAAAAAAACCAAAACAAAACAAAAATCGGGATCGAGAGAAAAATGGCATGATGAGCCTTGACTGATAGTTAAGTAGGCGCCAAGTCACAGTGAAATCCACACTTACCTGGAGAATGGTCATAAAGAACTCCCCATCCATGTGTCCATCTATTCATCTATAGATTCATCCATCCATTTACCCAGCTATTCAACAGAGGTTCATTGGAGGGTAGACAATGGTGAATAGGATAAAATATTCTTAAGGACTCTAAATCCTAACCGAGAAGATAACATGAACACATATTCCTTATAAAAAAGAAAGAGATTCATATAGTTCGAGTTGGGGTTTCAGGGATGGTAGTGGAACATGACCAAGGAAAGCTTCAGATGATAGAGGCACTGAGATTTAAACCTGAAAGATTTGAATCTACGAAGATTGAAAGGTGAGGTAGAGGGGATGTTTGCGCTTGAGTCAGAGAAAACAGTATAAGCAAACATCTTGAGTGAATAAACGGTAGGATATATATAAGAAACTGTGAACTATTCAATTTGTCATGAGCAAATTATAAAGGGGTGTAATCAGAGATCATTTGTATCCTGAAAGATTTGAAATCTTTCCTGTGTCTGCAAGGCATCCAGATACCCTGGCTCTGTCCTCACACAGTATTCTGTGTTTATCCCCATTGCAGCCAAACAACTCGAATATGACTCAAAAGTCTGTTGAGGCAGTGTTTTTCAATCTGAAAGTTGTAGTTTGAAATAATTTTATTTTATGTTTTTTACAGTTAATATTCATTAAGGTTTACCTAGTCTTTCTTGTGCTCTTTATACCTTCTTGCATGATTAACCTTTCATCTGGAATATTTTTCCTTCTGCTAAACAACTCCATTAAATATTTCATTAGTAGCAACAAAATTCTTGGTTTTTATCTGTCTGAATATTTTCATTTTATCCTTATTTTAAAAAATATTTTCCCTAGATGAAGAATTCTAAGTTGGTAGTTATTTTATTGGAGCAATTTAAGAATGTCATTTTCTTTTCTTCAGGTTTCCAACATTTCTGCTGAAAAATTTGAAAAGTCAGTTGTTGTTTTTTTGTTATTCTTTTGAAGGTAATGTGTCATTTTCCTCTTTTTCGAAGATTTTTTCTTTGTCTATGGCTTTCAGTAGTTTTATTATGATGTTTATAGTATGGTTTTCTTTATAGTTATCCTGCTTGGGGTATAAAGAGTTCCTTACATTTCTGGTGATTTTCATCAGTTTTGCAAACCTTTTGCCTGGTATTTTTCTTCTCCTTCTCCTTTAGGGACCTAAATTACACATATGTTAGATATTTTCTCTGAGTTCCAGATATCTCTTAGGCCCATTTCTGTACTTTTTTCCTCCTTCTGTCTTTTTGGGCACCAATTTAGATCTCTTCTATTGA
The DNA here is from genome assembly GCF_000956105.1 of Propithecus coquereli. Taxonomy (NCBI): domain Eukaryota; kingdom Metazoa; phylum Chordata; class Mammalia; order Primates; family Indriidae; genus Propithecus; species Propithecus coquereli. The sequence goes on along the minus strand of NW_012155840.1, from coordinate 8,594,043 downwards.
ACTGTATTCATGGCAACTGCTCCTGTATTATGCTGTCTATGGTAGTAAACCCATTTCTTCGACTTGAATTTTAATTATGGTTATCATGTTTTTGTTATATAATTTAAATTGTCTACCTTTTTTTAATAGCCTCTAGTTCTCCAGTAAAATTCTCAATTTAAAAAAATCTCTTTTCTTAAAAATACTAATCACAGTTGTTTTAAAGTCTGTATTTGATAACTTCAGTATCTGTACTATTCATTAATCTATTTCCATTGCCTATTTTTGCTTTTAGGCTTCAGTAATTTGATTCTTTGTACAGATATGCTTCTTAATTTAGGGTTGAATGTTGGACATTGTCTCTGAAAAATTGTTGGAGATGTTAATTTTCTCCAGATAGAATTTAATTTTCTTTTTGTAGGAAGATATAGGGCCAGTAGGATGCCTTCATTCAATTAGGGACTATATTTCACAATCTGTGAAAACTGATATATTTATGTATTATATGTCTTTATACCTAGGGACTAAGCCTCTAAGGCTATTAGATAAAATCCTGGAGTATTAACCAGGCTATATCTCCTTGACATGAGATGAACCCCATTTTTTTTGCCTCTCTATTACCAGTGCATAGTTTAGAGATTGGCACATGTTTTAGAGATAAAATGCATGCCTGATTTGGGGCTCACTTTTCATAAGAATATTAGTCCCAAGTAATGACTAATATTTGTAGCCCTGAAGTCTAATTTTTGATCTCTTAGCCTAGTGAGACTGCCACAGACTTTAGAACACCCCTTTCTCTTGGTTTGGTGCACTGAGCTGTGAACCAGCAAATGCCCAAGAGGAAAAAGTAGCAGCAAATACAGACTCACTGCAATGTACTTTTCTTCTCCCTGCATCCTCTATTCCTGGCTGCTTTGGATGCTCTTCAATGTCTTCAAACCTATAGTTAAGTTTTAATTGCCAACTACTTATAAATGTAAGTGGATGAGCTTTGCACATTCCATAGAGCTAGAGAAGCAGAAAATTTCCTATGGCTGCTGATATAAAACCCCATGGCATTTGGCATCTTGTGCTTGTACACTTAACTTCTGAAGTCTGATCAGGAAAATACTTTCCTGACCACCCAACAACACTTGCAATATAAATGAGAGCAGTTTCCATAAAACTAGAATAAAGTGAATAAGAATTCCTTTCTTCAATACAGAATCAACATATAAAAATTAGTAGCATTTCTATATGCCAATGGCAAATAATCTGAAAAAGAAACTAAAAAATTAATCACATTTACAATAGCTACAAATAAAATAAAATAAAATACCTAGAAATAAACCTAATTAAAGAAGTAAAAGATCTCTAAAATGAAAAGTATAAAACATTGATGAAAGAAATTAAAGAGGACATAAAAAAATGGAAAAATATTCCATGGTCATGGATTGGAAGAATCAATATTGTTAAAATGTCCATACCACCCAAAGCAATCTACAAATTCAATGCAATCCCCATCAAAATACCAATGAAATTCTTCACAGAAATAGAAAAAATAATCCTAAAATCTACACGGAACTGCAAAAGACCCAGGATAGCCAAAGCCATCCTGAGCAAAAGGAACAAAACTGGAGGAATCACATTACCTGACTTAAAGTTATACTACAGAGCTGTTGTAACCAAAACAGCAAGATACTGACATAAAAACAGACACATAGGTAAAGGGAACAGATATAGAGAAACCAGAAATAAACCCACACACACATAGTAAACTTATCTTTGACAAAGTCACTAAGAACATAGAGTGGGGAAAGGACAGTCTCTTCAATAAATGGTGCAGGGAAAACTGAATATCCATATGCAGAAGAATGAAACTAGACCTGTATCTCTCACCATACACAAAAATCAAAACAAAATGGATTAACGACTTAAATCTAAGACCTGAAACTATGAAACTACTGAAAGAAAACATTGGGAAAATGCTTCAGGAGATTGATCTGGGAAAGGACTTCTTGAGTAATACCCTCAAAGCAGAGACAACCGAAATAAAATTGGACAAATGGGATTAAATGGGATCACGTCAAGCTAAAAAGCTTCTGTACTGCAAAGGAAACAATCAACAAAGTGAAGAGACAATCCACAGAATGGAAGAGAACATTTTCAAACTACCCATCTGACAAGAGATTAATAACTAGAATATATAAGGAACTTCAACAACTCAGTAGGAAAATATCAAATAATCCAATTTAAATACAGGCAAAGGATCTGAATAAACATTTCTCAAAAGAAGACATATAAATGGCCAATAGGTATATGAAAAAATGCTCAACATCATTAGCCATCAGAGAAATGCAAATCAAAACTAAAATAAGACATCATCTCATCCCAGTTAAAATGGCTTTTATCAAAAAGATAGGCAATAATGAATGCTGGCGACGATGTGGAGAAAGGAGAACTCTCCTATGCTGTTGGTGGGAATGTAAATTAGTGCAACCACTATGGAGAACAGTATGGAGATTCCTCAGAAAACTTAAAATAGAACTGCCATATGACTCAGCAATCTGACTGCTGGGTATGTATCCAAAGGAGGGAAAATCAGTATATTGAAAAAATACTGCAAAAAACACTCCCATATTTATTGCAACACTATTCACAATAGCCAAGATTTGGAATCAACCTAAGTGTCCATCAACAGATGAATGAATAAAGAAATTGTGGTACATATCACAATGGGATATTATTCAGCCATAAAAAAGAATGAAACCTTATAATTTGCAAAAACATGGGTGGAACTGGAGAACACCGTGTTAAGTGAAATAAGCCAAGCATAGAAAGACAGATTTCTATGGTTTCACACCCGAATTTTACCACACCTACAAAGAAGAACTGGTGCCTATCCTGCAGAAATTATTCCACAGCATCGAGAAGGATGGATTCCTC
>NW_012155840.1:8566007-8588656 GCF_000956105.1 Propithecus coquereli | reverse complement strand
TTCTCAGGTTCTCACTCATATGTAAGAGCTTAATATTACAAAAATTGATCTCATGGAGACAGAGTAGCATGATGGTTACTGGTGGCTGAGGAGGGTAGTGGGGTCGGGGGATAAAGTGAGGATGGTTAATAGGCACAAAAATATAGTTAGATAGTTATTAGATAGAATCAACAATATTTGATAGCACAACAAAGTGACTACAGTCAACAATAAGTTATGGTATATTTTAAAATAACTAAAACAGTGGAATCTTAACACAAATAAATGATAAATGCTTGAGGTGATGGATACCCTACTTACATTTATTTGATTATTATACATTGTATGTCTGTATCAAAACATCACATGTACCCTATAAATATGTATAACTATTGTGTACCCATAATTAAAAATAAAAAAATTTTAAAAAGAATTCCTTTCTTTAGTTTCTTCTACTACTTTCATTTAAAGAAAGTAATAAATATTGTAAAATGGTATTTAAAACAAAATGGGGATAAATAAGCAAAACACAATTATGATAAAGAAAAAAGCAGTTCTTCAATCTTGGATATATTCTTTCTTTCTAAAAATAGATTCTTATTGTTTTTGTTGCCCTTCCTTGAATATAAAGGGTAAGAGTTTTTATTGATTTTTCAATACTAGTAATTTATGAGTTCTTACATGAAAATTCCTAAGACTTTTGCCAGCTTAGCTGGCACATTAAATTTATAATTTATTTTCAGAATATGTTTCGTTATAAGCTGTTTAAACTTTTACACATTTTTTAGGGGTCACTTTTTCATGTTGGTAGTTTTGATCCCAAGATTAGTACTATGACTCCAAGCAGATAAGAACACAAATTTAGTTGAATGTCATATAAAATTTAGTGCTTTCTTGAAAGGGTTTTATTGTTTTTATAAACCATACAGAAATAGAGATAATAATTTTTTAATTCAAGCTTGTCACTTGCTATAAACACCAGCTGCTATAATTGTAGGTATTTTCACATGAGAGATTTTTACTAACTGTAAGAAAAAGATTTTAAAAGGAACACAAAGCAATATGGAAGTATGAAACAAAAACACACAATGCCTTTAAAAAGACAAGTTTTAGTCCATCTACAGCTCACAATTTATATTTGTTTCTACCTGATAAATTTGGAGTTTTAGTTTTTCTTTTATTATATCAAAATATATATTTAAAACCAGGAGAGCCAGAATAATACACTGAAGTTGAGGATTAGAAATAATCTATAAATTTCCAGGAGAGGAGCAAAGATCATTTTCAAATTTTACTGACTTATGTCAAAACTATTCAGTTTTAAGAAACAATGGTGATATATAGCACCTCTTGTATACTCCCGGATAGAGCTCGAATACATTCTACTAAGTGAAGTATCCCAAGAATGGAAAAACAAGCACCACATGTACTCACCATCAAATTGGTATTAACTGATCAACACATAAGTGCACATATAAGAATAGCATCTATTGGATGTCAGGGGGGAGGGGGGAGGAGGGGACGGGTATATGCATACACAAAGAGTGCCATGCGCACCATCCGAGGGACGGACGCACTTGAAACTCCGACTTGGGGGCGGGGGGCGGGGCAAGGGCGACATACGTAACCTAAACATCTGTACTCCCATAATATCCTGAAATAAAAAAAAAATAAATATAAATAAATAAATAAATAAAGGAATTCTCTACTATTATGTTTGATATTGATATGTAACAGTAGTATGACAATATAACATAAGGCATAAGTGCATTTTTAATATAAATTTTGCTTTTTGTTTATATAAAATGCTAACTTAAGAAATACGATCATAACAGTGTTCTCTTAACCTTTCTGTTAATACATCCTTCTTTCCCCTTCTTCAAATATTTTCTTCCCACTGCCACTCTTATTCTGTGAATGGTCTGTCAACTACCCAGCTCATCCCTGGCTTGTTTTGTCTCACTTCTCTCAACATATCAACCAGCAAGTTCTGTTAGTTCACCTCATAAACTCTTTCCACTTCTCTCTATCCGCACTGCTAGTTCCTTAGCATAGGCCCTCATTATGTCTTGCTAATGGAATTGCAATAGCCGTCTACATCTTGATTTTTTTCAGTTCTTATCAGTTCTCCACGCAGCACCTCAGTGCTGAATTCCCCTCCTTAAAACACTCCAGTGGCTCCGCATCCCATCGGCACAACACTCGACATCCTTACTGGCAGCATTATCACTCCACCTTTCTGCCCCAGACATTCTTAGTTCCTCAAACATGTCAAATTATTTTTAATCTCAGGGCCTTTGAAGATGTTCTTTTAGTTTAGAACATTTTTTGCTGAACCCCTTTCATCTTGGCCTTACGAATTCCTGCTCATATTTTAGGAATTATCTTGAATGGCACTTCCTTTCTGAAGTTTTACCTGACCTCCTCCCTTGCAAGTCTGGGTTAGTTGTCCCTCATTTGTGCTTTCAATTCACTTTATACTTTCAATTCACTTTATACTTACATTGCATTGTTGCCTTTTCACTAGTGGATATCCCTCCCTAGACTGTAAATTCCATGGTGCCAGGGATTGTGTTTGATTTGTTCATGGTTTTAACCCTAAGTCCTAACACAATGCCTGGCACATTGTATGTGCTTAATGAAATTTGTTGAATGTCTTTTGTTAGTACTAAATTTCTTGTATCTTCTGTCTATAGTGACTTGATTTCTCTCCCCCAAAATTGAAAAATACAATCTGAAAGATATGAGCGTCCTCATGGAGGAAAAATGAGGCAAACTCTTGAAAACTAGGACTATCTGAAATACTCTGGGACATACTGGGACCCTACTTTTATACCGTATCTTAATAAAATTGTGAGGAACATGGTACTGAGTCCCATTTACAAAGTTCTACGATGTAGTGCCTTTTCCTCTTCATGGTCACTAGCTATACATGGTCAGTTGATTATTACAAGAACCAAGAAGGCAGTGTGGCTAGACTGACACAAAGTTACTAAAAACCTAGGCATGAGAAAAAGAACGCAAGGGTTCTAGTCTACCATATATATTCTATATATCTACGTTCTACCATATATGTCTGATGTATTCTAGGCAAGTCACTACTACTCTCTGGACCTTGTTTTTCCCTTCTGTAATATAAGGATGTTATTAGTTACTAAAACATACTCCGTGGAAAACTGAACCCGAAGGGGATTTCAGGGAAAAAGTTTCCATGAGCACCTATGTTTGGAAAATGCTGTTCTTTAACCCTTTAGGAAATCACAATTCTGTTAGCACATGAAGGCTCTCAGAATTCTTGCAGTAAAGCAAACTTTTTCTGTCAAATTCCTAACAATAACCCGTGTAACACGCTTTGAAAATACCAGACCAAGTAATCCCTATATTAACTGAACTTTCTAGTAGATATAAGAGTCTGGGTTCAGGGTTGTGGAACATGTTGGGAGAGTACAAAAGATTAACCTTATGTGATATGAATATAAAAATGAAAGCTGGGGGATATGTTAGGAGAGGCATTGCTACACATTTCATAGAAAGATTATTGGTTCTGGAAATGTATGAAAGACCACTAAAATGGGAGAACATGCTAGTGTTGGTGGTATGTGGGTGGCAAGATAGAAGACGAGTGCCGAATTTCCCCAGAATTAAACCAGTCATCAATAAAGCTGTAAATTAAAATAGTAGTTGTGGGTTCAAACTTTGGAAGGTCCCCTGATGAGTCTGAAACTTGAACACTGAAGTAACTCTGTGAGATATCTGGGTGGGGGAGAAGTGAGCAAATGAGTTTATTGGAGGGCATGGTAAGAGATAGAATTTACATTCTTCCAACTAGTGCTCAAAAGGTTTGTAGCTATGTAAACAGAGCTTTTCACTGTATTAATGATCAATAAATTTCAACTCCAAAGTGGGCTTAAGTCTCTCTGGCCAAATAAACAAGTTAGGGTAGATGGTGCTAAAAATAATTTCATATACACTCTCTATAAGTAATATTTTATTAGATTTCTTTTAATATTTTATAAAGAAAAATTTTAAATACAGGTAAAGGAAAAGAGTAAAATAAGCCCCTGATGTCCATTAACCTTCCTGAAGATAAAAGTATGCAGTGAAAGTACAACATGAATTTGGCCAATATTTGCAATGAATCAAACAATCTCTCAGGTACCCTCCAGACGGAACATTCTAAGTTAGATTTACAAGTTTATTTTTTAGTCTATATTTTTTCCTGTGGGTCCATATTATTGAATACAAAGTATGATTTCTTCAAGTGGAAGAAAACATCAGACAGAAAAATTGGCCTAGTCTCATAAGGGATATAAAGGAAATTTGACTTGACCTGAAAGGGGGTTATGCTGAAGGAGAAACAGAATGTCTTATGAGCCCCCAAAATAATTCTTTAAGAGCAGCCTGACCTCTTCCAGATTATTGTTGTTCTTGGTCTTTCGAACAATGACAAAACAAAATTATTGAATATTTTTCTGGATAAAATAACTTCTGGAGATGACTACACTACTGCTTCACGTAACTAGTATTGATGACATTCCTGTCTTCCCACAACAACGTTCCTACCCTTCACCTAACAACCTCTCTCTAAACTGTCAGCCCTACAACTAGTTCTGACACGAATGCTGGTTAATATTTTCATTTACATTAATTAGCAAGATAAAAGTGAAGCAATGAGGATGTAAATCAGAGCCTTACCTCGTTGGTCAATAAATTGTGTCAGAGACTTCTTTGCTGAATCATATAATAGCTTTTGAATACCGAAAGGATCTTTTCTTAATTTTTTGTTATTAACAATATAACCGCTACAGACACAACAAACTTTTTGAAGTTTAATCTGCATTATCAACATTTTCTTCATTACATCCTTAAGTCTACACAACATGCAAAATAATAAATCAAGCCCCGATCTTAACATTTGTCAATTTCCATAGTATGAATACTCTCGCTATGGCTGATTTCAAGCTATCAATGTGAGGTCTCTGAACATAGAGTTGGGAAGAGATGTGTAGTACCACACTATTATATAATATTTCTAGTCAGACAAAATAGATGTAAATAACCTCAAGAACACAGATAATAACAAAATGCAGTAAAATATTTATGAAGTGATTACTTTTGAATTTTTTTTATTTCAGCATATTATGGGGGTCCAAATGTTTAGGTTACTTATACTGCCCTTGCCCTCCCTTTGCCCCCCGAATCAGAGCTTCAAGGGTGTCCATCCCCCAGATGGTGCACATCACACTCATTATATAAGTATATACCCATCCACTCCTCCCCTCTGTAGAGGACACTTTGTCTGGGAACGGTTCCTTGTTGTTTTTCTCAAGAACATGTCTGTGGCCTTGCAAACAAGTCCAGGGTGCCCTAACCCTGCAAACAGGAGGGGCTAGAGAGTTTAGATGCAAACATCTGCTCGCCGGAGACAAAACAATAAGGAACAGGGACATGTTGAGTCAGGACAGTGTGGGAACAAAGAAATTGCAATGGGACAGTTGCCAAACAGGCTGTGTTATAAATAAAGAAACTACAGCAAGAAAGTTTGCTGCAGTCTTATACCGTCTTTGTGTGTCTGTGTCTATTTGTAGTGGCTGCAGTTGTGTACCGTCTTTGTGTGTGTCTGTGTCTCTTTGTCTCTGTGTTCATTCCTCAGCCCCAAGAAACGGGCCACGGCACCCTCTCCCATCTTCCCAACACCCGATGAATGTTATTCCTATATGTACACTTATGTGTTGACCAGTTAAAACCAATTTGATGGTAAGTACATGTGGTGCTGATTTTTCCATTCTTGGGATACTTCACTTAGTAGAATGGGCTACAGCTCTATCCAGGAAAATACAAGAGGTGCTATATCACCATTGTTTCCTAAAGCTGAATAGTACTCCATGGTATACGTATACCACATTTTATTAATCCACTCATGTATTGATGGGCACTGGGGTTGTTTCCTTGTCTTTGCAATTGTGAATTGTGCTGCTATAAGCATTCTAGTGCAGATGTCTTTTTTATAGAATGTCTTCTGTTCTTTTGGGTAGTTGCCAGTAATGGGATTGCTGGATCAAATGGTAGTTCTACTTATATCTCTTTGAGATATCTCCATACTGCTTTCCACAGAGGTTGCACTAGTTTGCAGTCCCACCAGTAGTGTATGAGTGTTCCTGTCTCTCCGCATCCACACCAACATTTATTGTTTTGGGACGTTTTGATGAAGGCCATTCTCACTGGAGATAAGTGATATCTCATTGTGGTTTTGATTTGCATTTCCCTGATGATTAGAGATGTTGAGCATTTTTTCATATGTTTGTTGGCCATTATTCTGTCTTCTTTTGAAAAGTTTCTGTGATGTTCATTTTTAATATTATGTATTTAATTATAAATTTATATACTTTATTTTTAAATAATGGCTTTGTTTAAAAACTGGCTCTCTTCAAGACCAGCCTGAGCAATAGCAAGACCCTGTCTCTACAAAAAATAGCAAAAAAATTAGCTGGGTGTGGCGGCGCCTGGCTATAGTCACAGCTACTCCATAGGCTGAGCCCAGGAGTTGGAGGTTGCAGTGAGCTATGACGATGCCACTGCACTCCAACCTGGGCGACAGAGCAAGACCCTGTCTCAACAAAACAAAACAAGCCCCCCCCAAGATGGCTCTCAAAATTCTGGAAAATTTAACCTTGACTCTCACAAGCCAGTGTGAGCTGGCTCCAGCACACGACCATACCCTTCCTATTTACCTATTTCGCTCTGTCCAGTTTCAAAATCATTTTCCCCCTCCCCCCAAAAAAAATCACTTTCCCAGTTCAAGCCTCTTTTTTTTTTTTTACCGTTGAGGAAATTGAGGATGATACTTTATGTCCCTTGCAAGATAAACTTTTTTTTCTCCGAATATCACTGTTTCCCAAATTTTACTTCCTTTAACACTGAATCTTCAAGACTGGTAAAATAATTTTGGGAAACAATGTATTCCCTCTTAGAAACTGACCTTAAACATTAGTGTACTAAATACTCTAAGAAGTCCTGCAGTGAGAAAACTATTAATAACTTTGAAAATTGTTTCTCTTCTCAACTTTATGGATTATGGAACTCTTTTTTTCCCCCATGTAACATGTATTAACATTCTATGGAATGTAACCAAACATACATACATGCAAAGGGTTTTGAATTACTCCCTCTATACCATACAGGGGAAGTTCATTTTAGTTATTTCATATCACATTTCTCTCACATGCTAATAACTGCCTTGTGGCATCTTTAATAACAACAACAATAGTGACAGTATTTATTTAGCACTTGTTTATTTCTTACCTTGTGTTAGTCATTATTATAAGGAATTTAAATGAATTAACTCATTTAAGATTTACAGCAACTCTTTGAGGTAGGAACTATTATTATTCCTATATTATAAGTGAGAAAATTGAGAATGAGATAGATTAACTTACCCAAGGTCATTAAGCTAGAAAATGTCAGCTTTTGAATCAAATCTAATCAAATGGCTACAAAGTTTGTGTTCTTAAGCATTACCTTACACTGCTCTTCTGGAAAAATCTCGATAGAACTTGAATCTTAAAGTTCATCTTAAATTCTTACTTTTGATGAAATTTCAGTCTAGCTTGTCTGTACCTTGGGGTTTTAGCCCCTTCATATAAGAACTGCATTTGGAAAAGTTGCACATGGGTATGGAATATGTCAACATGGGCAAAGCACCTATAAATTAATGGTATTTGGGGTTTAATGTTTAATTTTGGATTAAAGTAATATCCATTTAATAGTAAAAACAATAATAACAACAATAAAAATAATTGTCATCAATTATTATTACAACAAGATAGGAAGCTGTGACAGTGGACTAGAATGTTATCTCAATGAAGGTAGGGGCTTGTCTGGCTGTTGCTCTGCTAAATATTGAGCACTTACATCATGACTGGCGTATACAAGGCACACAGTAAACATTTGTTGACTAAAAGAATGTATGAATGCATGACTTACATACATCATTTCCTTTAATCCTCAATCTTCTCCCAAGGAAGGTATCATTAACATCATTGCAGATGAAAAAACAAGATATTTTCCCAATGTTGCACAGCTAGTAAGTAAGCCAGGATTCAGATCCAGGTCTGTCTGATTCCAATGCTTCTACTCTTAATAAATATATCATGCACCCACGATATATAGCAAGATACAAATACGAGAAAGTCTTTTATAAGCATAATACCTTGGTAGCTGCTTAAGTGAAGCATTCAGGAAATGTTTAACAAGAACTCTTCAAAGTATAAGCGGTAACTTAGGTCTCATTGTAGTATAACAGGCACCTTGTCCTTCTACTACTCCACTTTAGAAAATGTTAGAGCCTATAAAAACAGAGTGAATAGGGTTTTTGTAACTCAGCAAATGTATGTAAGTTCAAGTCATTTTTGATGTGCAGATATTTAAAGGAATTATCTATTCCATTTGTATGTTCTAGCAGCTCATTGAATTTTACAGATTTCATATGCATGAATGATACTTGCTGAGTCGTTCACACTGCAGATGAAACCTGTGAGGATCCACTTTACCATTTTGTTGTCATGCCTTTTAGATGAGCTCAGTGGGTAGTTAAATTAAGTGGCTACTATTAAATTTCTTAAGTATGGCTTTTTCTCCACACCCATTTATTTCATCTGCACCCACTTAACTAGATAATTAATAGACATGATGTTTTAACCGTGACAGGTTAATTATCTTAAATACAAGCATATTTTACACTTACGGTGAAAGTAAATTTCTCTGATAAGAATGTTCTAAATTAATTTTTACAGAAATAGTTATAAGAGAGAAGTGTGCACATATGATTGCAAGGAGATGACAGATTGGAGAGGAAAAGAAAGAAGCTACGGGTATGGAAACACAAAATGCTGATTACTATATGTTGACTTGACAGAATAATGGCATCACAGATCTCAGAGTTGGAAGGGCTATCAAGGAACAATCTGGAGCAGTGCCCAACCTTCAGGCAGGTGTCATTATCCTCATTTCACAGATGAGACAAGAGGCTCAGAAAGGTTTCATAATCTGCCTAAGGCCATTAGCTAGTAGGTGGTAGAGAAGGCACTAGAAGTAGTTATTGTCATTTCTCTTGCACTGCCCTTTCCCTCAAACGAGGCTGAAAGTGTTTAGCATTATATTATGAATTTTAAATATATTTTATAAATAAATTAAAAAAATATTCTCTGTAAAAGACCTCCAAGGAATCAGCTACAGAGAGGCTCCAAGGTGGCTTTTCTGGGAAGGAGGTTTTACCCACAAGACTATCAAAAACACTGGGAACCTGATTTTCACCCACTTTCAATCCCTTTTCTCCAATAATTGAATAGAATTATGGGACAGGAAAAATCAATAAGAATAGTCTAAAAAGAGATTTCCAAGTGTAATAAGCCTACCTATACTTTGGATGGCCCAGAAAGGTTGGAATACTAATAGGAACCAAAGGAGTGCAACAAACCCAATTAAATACAGCAAACCCAATAATCATGCGGTTGTGGGCTTAGAGCTAAATACAAATAAAGCAGCAGATAGGTAAAAACGTTGAAACACAAAAGTCACAGCACTTTGTTCCTCAAGCTTTAATGTGCATCACTATCACATAGAATATTGTTAAGAATTTGGATTCAAAGATCCATTAGGTCTTAGGTGGGATCCAGGAAATGCATAATTGGCAAACATCCTAGATGATTATAACACAGATAATCATTGATTCACTTGAAGAAATTCCGTGAATTAGAATAGTGCTTCTCAAACTCAAATGTGTATACAAATCACCCGGAATCAAGTTAAATGCAGACATTCTGATTCAGTGGATCTGGGGCAAAGTCCAGATTCTGCGTTTCTATCAAGCTCCCAGGTGAAACCTGTACTGCTGGCCCATGGAGCACATCTTAAACACTAAGAAATAAGAATTCCGATGTTTAATCAAATAATGTCATTATTCAATAAAGGAAATACTGACGGCAATTTAATTGGTTGATAAAACATTTGTGTACTATGAAAATTACTTTTCTTTAACACAGCTATGTACTGGTGAAAAACAAGATGAAGGAAATGTTAATGGTATTAAGTTTTTGTTGATTTTTTAAATATTGGTGGTAGTGTAATCATTACAATAAATTTAAAAACAAAATCTGAGTTTTAACCCTGATTCTGACACCAGCTATGTGAAAATTCTATCAATAAGATAAAAAACAACATGAAGGTAACATTTAAAAAAACTAACATTTGTATTATGTAGATCAACTTTGTTTCTCTTGCTTCTATTAATTTGTTTTGTAACCAATACACTGAAACTGCCACAACGAATGACAGTACATCAATACCAGCTGGTCAATAACGGGCTGTGTTATTTCTGGTAAGAGAGCTTTAACTTTACCTATTTCTCCTCACTTACAGAACCATAGCAGAGTGCAACTGAATAAAAGTCATGCTACTGCAGTTTATTAAAAACATGTGAATTATCATTGTTAATAATGTAACCTAAATAAAGCTGAGCCTCCCTGTGGTTCTTTTTCTGCATGGAATCACATTCAGAGAAACATCAGTCTGGTGTTCAAAATGATTGAGAAACAATTTAATTCTTCACTTCTCTTGAAAATGCCAAAAAGAACCTACATTCATGATGCACAGGAAATATCTTTAAATAAAATAAACACTCTTTCCTCATCTTTCTTTCGATTTTTCCAAAATATCCCCCAGATGCCCCCAACTATCTCTACTTTCCTATTGCCCTCGGCAACTTTCACAAAGTCTGATTAAATTTTTATCCCTCTCGCCTCTGCTCTGGCTCAGCCCTTTAGTATGTTTATCAACTTTGCTTCTCTTGTTTCTATTAATTTTTAAGTCTTTCCCTTTACCTGCATTCTGTACAATAAAGGGACAGGGGTGACAAGAGCTGATTCAGGGAGTAGGAAGTCTTTCTCTTTATAAGTGGGGGTAGAGGGAACAATTTTACAAATCTTATAAATTTTTTGTTCTTCTCAAAATAACTTTTTTGCCATATACTTTGCAGGTGGTCTTGTCACGTTATTTGAGAACTTATGCTATACTCCATCCACTACAACTCTAAGGCAGTGTGGGGAAACCTGATGTAACCCACTAGTTTCCAGTATTCTTAAGGGGAGTCAATAGTTTCCTAATATATCAACTTGCTCTCCACTCCCCAAAAAATCTCTAATTACAACTTTCAAATCATGCCTAATTTTAATTCACTTTGAACTGAAGATAAATCCTACAAAATTTTTATTTTGTTAAAAAGCACTATGACCATTTTTAAAGTATGTGTTTAGTCGATCAGCAGAAAGAGTGATCCCTTTTGTTTGGAGCAGGCATTACATGACGTCACTTTGGCATTAGCAGCAGTTAGTTCCTACATTGGGATTGTGTTATTAATTGTGAAGTCAGTAATTATCCTTTCAATAAGTGGGATTATTAATCATATGCTATTGGTAATTTAGCTTAGTTACAAATATGATGCATGCTTTAAAATATGAATATACAAATCAGAAGTTATTCAGAGATTTACTAAAAATTTCATAGAACTAACCAATCTATAAATTGTCCAGTTTAATCAGAGATAAAGACTGTCTATATGAAGAGTGTAAAAATTGTCTAACAAATGCATGAGGGAATTAACCAAAAATGATTGACTATTTTAAAACTGCAATTCATACTAAAGACTGCATTTCAGTTTGAGTTTTTGGTATGAAAATAATGTTGGCCACAAACATTTTTTAAAAGACTTTTTATACAAAGCCTATTTTAAAATGGTTGGGGTCGAGTGAATCGAGCACATTTCCCATAGTTCTGGGGATGTGGATACTCTGACATTCTGACTAATCTAGATCAACTAAAAGCCATTGCTTAACAATAACACTTTTCCCAAATAATTTCAATTTTAGAATCATAGGTAAGATTGCACAGGTATTTTGATTCTAAAGTAGGTTTTCATTCATCCAAGCAAGGAAAACATCCTATAAACCTTTTCTTAAGAACTCTGATTAGATTCAAATTTTGGAAGCATAATTTTTGAAAAGTGCAATTGCACGTTGACAGTTACTGTGTCTACATTCAGAAGTAATTTTCTCGGTTACATTGGCAGTTTTGATCTGGGATTAATCTAGATTTCCTGGATGTAATTCCCATAAGAACAGATGAATGTGTACATTCATTTGACACAGTAGCTCAGTTTTCTGAGACGTTCACGGGGAGATGAATGTGAAACAAGAGAACTCTGGCAGACAAAGACAGCAGAATCCTCCCCAGGCTATTGTGAAAGCTGCGCTTTTGAGCTAGACTTTTAACCCTCCCACTTCAGGTTTGCCTCTCCTGCTCCTTCTCAGAGAGCAGTCATAATCCCCACCATGGGAAAGAGATTATTGTAAAGCAAGCCTTGTTGGAGCATATGTGCAGCTACTGGAAAACACTTTTAACTAAGAAGAGAAAATGGTGAAAACTGAGGTCCTATTGTGCCTGTGATGGTTAATTTTATGTGTTAACTTGGCTAGGCCACAGGACCCAGATAGTTCATCAAGCATTATTCTAGATTTTTCTATGATGGTATATTTTTTAGGTGAGATTAACACTTGTATCAGTAGACTTTAAGTAAATTACCCTCTGTAATGTGGGCAAGCCTCCTTCAAATCGGTGAAGGCCTTGATAGAGAAAGACCAACTTTCCCAGAATAAGAAGGAATTCTGCCAGCAGCCTGCCTTTGGACTCGCACTGCAACTCTTCCCTGGGTCTCCATCCAGCCTGCCTACCCTGGGATTTTGGACTTGCCAACCTCCTCAACTGCATGAGCCAATTCCTTAAAATAAATCTCTCCCCGCCCTGCCCCACCTACCCCTTTCTCTATATGTACCTGCACATCCTGTTGGTTCTGTTTCTCTAAAGAACCTTGACAAATAGAGTGCCTAATGGGCTGCGTTGAACAAGTGGAAGGGTGAAAAATATAAGTTATGAAAATGAAAGAAACATATACTTAATATATCACTACAACATGAACAGATAGTCCAGAACAGACGTCCTCAACCCTGACTACTTTCCTGGGGAGCATTAAAAATATTCTGATGCAGAGGCCCTACCTGCTACCCCCAAGATTTTAATAGGTCTGGATGGACACAGGCATCAGTATATTTAAAGAGCTCCCCATCTCCTCAAGTAATGCTAATCTACAGCCACATGCTAGGAAACTTGGAGTAGAATGGCCTGGTCATACCTTAAGGCTATTCATAAAGGAATGCTCCTCTGATCTAAGAAGAGATATTCTTAATAAGTAGTAATTAATTGAAGGACCCTAAAATGAGAAAAATATGGATTATTTATATTTTTGTAAGGTAAACTAAATGTTTCATTTGGTATCATTTATTTATTCATTTACTCATTTAAAATTATTTATTAAGCAGATATTATGTGCTAGACCCTGGGCTAGGGTCTAAATGACAAGAAGTTTAATAAAGCAGGATACCTGGCTTTTAGGGGCTTAAAGTATATTGATCTAGACACTTACTTAAACAATTACAATAGGAGTTTGGATTGTCTTTTAAGCAAACATTTATTAAGCACTTAGGTACTACAGCCATATAGATGTGATGTTTAAAAAATCCTTACAATGACCCTCTAAGGTAAATATTGTCCCACAGTTAGTAAATAGTAGAATTGAGATCTACTGACTTTGGCATCTGTGCTCTCAATCAGCACATAGCATATGATTATACATGGTATAATCTAGGATTATAGTAATCCCAGAAATTATGAAACTCTTAAGAAAGTTCGGCAAAGGAAGCCATAAGTGTGCTTCACAAAGAACATAAGATTAATTTTTAGAATGGTATTCTTGTTTGTTCCTATGATGTTAGAATACTGAGCAATGTATCTGAGAATCATAAAAAGTCCCGTGATATTTTGAGCAGTGCTATGCTAAACTGCAAAAAAAAAAAAAAAAAAAAAATTCAGGAAAACTCTCATTTCTCTGCACAAGCATTGTTTTCTGGGTATAGCATGAAGCCTTATATAAATAGTAATTATAAGGTTATATAACATTAAAGTTGCAAAAGATTTTTGGAGATGACCACATCTAAATCTTTCATTTTGATATAAGGGACTGATGCCCAAAATGGTTAAATGTGTTAAGACTACTCATGGAGTTAGCAGCAAAGCTGAAATGAGAACTCAAATCTGTCTGGATTTTATTCTCTTAAGGTCATGTTCACATGGCAACCCCTCTAGTGGCCATTTTGAACATGACAATTCCACCTCTCATCAGTGTTAATTGTATTAAGGGTAGGAGTCGACCCACTAGTTTGATCTGAGTCTGATTCCTGAACATTTGGAATCGAGATCAATTAACAGAAGATTTCCTTATTTGGGGGGCTGTATTTGTAAAATATAAGCTCTGAAGCTACAGACTGGGAATTTTCCACGTTAGGAAAGGAGATTTAGAGTGATACCAGCTGCTATAAAAGATAAATCCTCAAATCATAATAGCTTAACAGAATAGAATTGAATAGGATAGAACTTGATTTCTCAGTCACATCAAGTCCATGGTGGAGGGGGGAGGGACATACAGTTATTCCAGGACCAAGTTCCTTTTTATCCTGTGGCTCCTAGCCTCCTCCAAGGCCTTAGTCTTCATCATTCTGCCAGCAGATGGGAAAAGAGAGAGAGAGAGAGAGAGAGACACGGAGAAAATTGCATAAGATCTAACAGGCCAGACTTTGAAGTGGAAGCCAGAATTGAGCGATATGGTTACACCTAATGGGACATGTGGTCTAGATATGTCCCAGAAGAAAAATAAAATGGATTTGCCAGACAAACAGCCAATATTTGCCACACTAAGGAAGCCGTTCAACAAAGGACATAAAGAATAAACAGATGGACTAAGAGGAAGAAAGATGAAATGGAGAGAAAATCTTAATGGCTTTCTAGTCTCTGATGTCAATCCCCTCTGGAGGCCCCACTGCATCCCTGAAAATGGGTTCCACAAGACATCTGCTGAAATTAGCTGATGTTGGTTTCTGTAGTTTGCAACCAAGATAGTCCTACCAAATATTCACACTCAGGAAGATTGTAAGAACTTGGAGGATACATATGTCTTCAAAATTTCCCACCTCATCTTTAGGAATGTACTGGGAATTTCATTTACTTATATCTATTTCTGCAATGACATTGGCAGCCTGGAGATTAGTGTTTACAATTGTGCTAAACCCCTTCACACAGATGCTGCAGCTGAAGTCAGCATAAAAAAAGCAAACCAACACAGTACAAGCAAGCTGTGCCAGAAAGAGTTGGTTATTATATCACACACATTGATTTATAGGTTCAGTTTGCCTTTACCTAAATGTCTAGTTATTTAACAGCTGTTATGAATCAGCCGGATAGAGGATTAAGAAGGGCTGGGGGTGAGGGGAAAGTACGTGAAAAAATGCTTTAATCTTATCCTACAATAGAGGAACAAGTTGAGTCAGGTCTCATGTAGTAATTTTGGTTCTCTGATGCTTCTTGAAGGGGAGCATTGTTCAGCTGGAAGGCGACACAGCTTAACAAGACCACTGGGTTGTGTTCATATTAACCCTGTTAGTGAGTGAGATGGGTAATGCGGAATATGGGTTAGAAAGCAATGTATCAGTAAATGTTGGAAGTAGCCGACTCAATCAAAACAGTTCCAAATATTGGCTTTAAATAGATAATTTACTCTAGAAGTTTGGTTGAGAACATGAAGATTTAAAATGATGTAATGTAAGCTAACATATAGTTACTAAAATGAAATCAAGGCAGAATTCAGTCAGGATGGTTCCTTAGCTCATTGTGTTTAATCTCCATACCAATCTTGGACAATAGTCAGGAAGGATTTACCAAGTGGAAGAATCTCTTGTAAGAATTTCTTTTACTCAGAGTTTATAAAGGCAAAAAAGGACTTGCTGAGAATGTCCGAAACTCTCTTCTGAGATGAGACTGGGGTAAATTTTACACTTTGTATGGCTTCTGCACACTAGAAAGAACATAAGCTGGGTGCTGAGGTGACATTCCACTCCTCGATACTAAGATGATCTATCCTTCCAGGTCTGCCTAGGGGAAAAGATACTATGCTGGTCCAGCAAGGTTTCTCTTTTGTGTCCCAACTTGCTTTTTTCTTACTCAGTTTGGTCTGTGCTCTTTCTCTTGCTCCAACCTTGGCCTAAGCATTAAACTTGCACAAAGTATAACATCTTTGACTGTTCTTTACTTAATTCCTCCAATAAATTTTGCTTCCTTTTGAAATGCCCTGCAAATTCCTAGCCGTAGCTCTCTTACCTGAACTTTCCGTGCCATAAGTTTTCTTTGGCTCTTACCTTCTCTCTGTAGATCGGTGCTCTCATATGCATGATTGTGAAGGAGGAAATTTTTAAAGACCACTCCTCTCCGTCAACACACATACTGGCAATGATATTGTTCTATTTGACAGCCAAAACATGGCTGCTCTCTTGTACAGACTTTGCTTAAGGTTAAAAATCTCCTCCCCTCTTCTAGTCCCTCCCACAACAGCAGAAACCTGTGGTTGCCATTTAATCATTTCATGCCAAACGTTCAACAGGATCTGATTTTAGAAAAGTTGATTTAAAAGAACCACCACTGCCACTGAAGTTATCACCAACACCGACATCTACAACACTTGGTAAGTCTCTTTACAGCTACCTCATAAAGGTATTTGCTAAAATGCTTCTGTATGGATTCTCCCAGTGAAAACACCAAGACCTGAGAAGCAGTGACGGTGTGATTTGCCCAAAAGCACACAGCTGGTGGTAGGCAGCTGCTCTCATGCTCAAATCCATAGCCCCTCCTCCTAGCCACTCTGCCACCACATCTAAACACAGAAGGAGAGGGGAAGTTCCAGTCTAAGGGACATCTTGAGGCCCTGAGTCTATGATTGCAAAAGTATGTAGTAGCAAGAGCAGTATGAACTACAGCTGCACCTCTAATTAGTTTGCTCTCTAGCCACAGGGCCTTTGTATAAGCTATGCGAGCAAGACAAAACATCTGAGCACGGACCAAAGTGAGCAAGCCAAAAGCAAGTCAGGACACAGAAGAGGACACTGGCTTTTGTACAGGAATGCTTTTCTGCTCCTTCTCATTCTACCTGGTTAACTCTCTTCAAATTCCAGCATATTCAGTTCCTTTTTTGACCTCCTGACTTGTCCAGTACTGCAATTATATCCGTTCATAGCCCCACATACCTCTCCTTCACAGCAGTATGGCTCTTGTATTAAAAATTACTTGTGCTCTTTTTTTTGTGTACTGTTTCTCTCTCTCAATAGACTGTCAGTCCCATGAGGGTAGGGACTCTAATTTTACTCACTGGATCTCTCATTATAGAACTGTGCTAGGCATATAGTAGGAACCCAATAAATATTTGTTAAATAAATGCATACATAATACTTTTTTGACATGTGACACAAAATTATTGCAAAGTCAAAGAATCCAGAAAGCAAAAATATCAGGAGCATCCAGGAAACCACATCTGCTAAAGATTTTCACAATGTGAGTAAATAGGAAAAGGATGCAATCAAAAGATTTTTCTCACCTGGTTGTTATTTAGTCAAAATGTTATCCCACTAGCACTCTGGGAGGCCGAGGCACGCGGATTGTTTGAGCTCAGGAGCTCGAGGCCAGCCTGAGCAAGAGCGAGACCCCGTCTCTACTAAAAATGGAAGAAAGAAATTATCTGAACAACTAAACTATATAGAAAAAATTAGCCGGGCATGGTAGCACATGCCTGTAGTCCCAGCTACTCAGGAGGCTGAGGCAGGAAGATCACTCGAGCCCAGGAGTCTGAGGTTGCTGTGAGCTAGGCTGACACCATGGCACTCTAGCCTGGGCAAAAGAGTGAGACTCTGTCTCAAAAAAAAAAAAAAAAAAAAAAAAAAATGTTATCCCAGGTAAAGGAAGGGTAGAGGTTGGGGTGAGTTGAAGATGATTTCCTAAGGCAAACCCCTGCAACAGCCAATCCTGCTGAAACCATAGGGATGAACAAGCTTCCCTCCAGCCTCCAGCATATATGAAACCCATTAGAAGGCCTTTATTAGGCACCAAGATGTCTCTTCTCTTCCAAAAATATCTATATTTTATTAGAGCTTGCTGGCCAGATTGTTATATATTGTTTGTGACCCTAAAAAGTTAATTTGGAAATTGGATTTTTGAGACAGTTAAACAAAATTCTAAATATACTAGGGGAGTGCTTCTTGATTTGGAATTCATGAAATAACTTCATAGACTATTGGTTCATGAGATTATATGCAATATATGGTTTATATGTAAATATTGTATTTTTTTTTCTGGAAAGAGAATTCTGGAGATTTTAATCAGATCTCAAAGGGGTTTACAAGTTCAAAGAGGTTAAGAATCATTATTAGGGGAACATATTGGAAATCCTATAGCAAATTCCTCTGTAAAGCAAAGACTAATTTATCTATATTACATATAATGGCTTATTGTTAGTATATTATTTATATAGTACATTATTTTATACAAAGTTATTAGATTCATTCCTATCTAGAGTAATATATGGCATGTTCATGGCTCCAGGGAACCTGTATGTGCTGGTAAAAAAATAAATCTGAGCATTATTCACAGGGAATTTTTTTTAAATTTACATTTATGTTTATTAGGAAATATTCATTAATGCTACTGCTATTGTTACTTAGACTAAAACTGACTCAAAATTGAAAACTGTAGGCTAAGCAGTAAGTTATGTTTATGTCTAATGCATGAAAGCCATTTTGATTAAAAGATCAAATTGAACAGTCATCTTGTATGATGACCTCATAATATTTTATAAGTATGAACTTAAGATAATTAAAAGAAGTGGACGATTTTAGCAAACTTTTTTATTGTTGTTTGGTCTAGACCTACAAAATATTGATTTATCTCAAATCAAAGATTTTTAGCAGGCTACCAGGGATAAATGAGGAATGTGGCCTGTCTTCCTAGATCAGCAACATTTGTTCTGTGTTGAGTAAAATTATTTTTATGTTCCAACACATACTAATGTATTGATGAAAACATTGCATTTATTTTTAATATAAGCCACAAGACTTCAAAGCAATTTTAACACCACAGTGGGTCATTTCTGTTTTATCCTCTTCATTTCAGAATGCTGAAGATTCTTTGGATACAATATTAGATGTTAGTGGCACTCTACATACTTTTTTTAAAAGAAATCCTTTGTCTCATGGCTTAGAATGGAAATAGAACACTGAAATTTTTCTAAACAAGTAAGTTTAGATGGGTGTTAATTCTAAACAAATAGAATTTTAAGTGAGTATAATTTTTCTATTTATAATGCAATTTTATAGTAATTGTGTTATCCATAGTAAAATTTTATAGTAATAGATACTTCCAGGTTCTTTGGAGTTCTTATATGTATTTGGATTTCTTGTTCTACACAACTAGGCATTGGTAAGAAAAATAGGATGGAAATTTAAATTTGTAATCCATACCCACATGCATTGATACCCATTCTCTTCTATTTCTCCCCAGTCTAATTAGAAAAGTTACTTTCATTCTATCCAATGCCTAACCTTTAGACACCTTTCTTCCTTTTCACATAAAATCCTTTAATCCATCAATGGCAATAAAAATGAAAATGTCTATCATCTATTGAGTATTTATATGTTCTAGGTACTGTGCTAAGATCTTCTGTATATAAGACTTTTAAAAAATCTTCACAACCACCTTTTATGGAGAATATAATTTTACAAATGAGGAAACAGAGGCAATGAACATAAATACATTTCTCAAAATAATACAGATATATCTAAGAAATTGAATCTTAAACTCAGCTCTAATCCAAACTCTTTTCATCATTACCTTGTAATCTTATCAATTTGTATCTTCAAGGTCTCATGGGGAAAATTTTTACAGAAATCAGTCTGCATAGTATTTTTACACGTTATCTTCTTATTAATGGCACTGGTAAGCAAGAAGTGAGGAATTCTTCAGCAAGGAGGCAGTATTTGTGCTGTATCTGGAATACGGTAAGCTTGCCAGAGACATAATGAAGAAGTGGATGTTGGAAAGCCAATCAAACTTGTATAAAAGCACAGAAGGAAAAACTGAGAATTCGATGTGCCTAGAGTGAAAGGTACGTGGTACCAAATGTAGGAGATGAGTGTGGAATCAAGAAATTTACAGGGCTCATTTATAAGAGGGCTTGGTTGCTGTGCTAAGGAGTTTTGGGTCTTAGGGACACAAGGGAGACTTTGGAAACCATTAGAAGGGGAGACTTGATCAGGTTTTGTTTGAGGAAGATGATTCTGGCAATGGTTCACAGGATGAATATAAGAGGATCAGCCTAGTGTGAGGATGACAAGATAGATGGCTTTTGCAAGAGCCAAGGTGAGAAATGACTGGGAGTAACAAAGCAAATGGCAGAGGGAATAGAACCCTGGGGACACAATTAGAGAGAAACCCTGAAAGGAGCATTGCTATAGCTTGGTGGCTAGTGACTTGAGTGATTTGAGGGAGAAGGAAGAGTTGAGGAAAACCTAAATATTTCAATGAAAGTAATAATGTTTCCACAGTCATTCTGTCATGAGTGTGGACACAACTATTAGTTTCTATTAAATTTAATTTGACTCTATTATTTGAAACTTATGATCTCATTTAATTTAACATGCTATCATGCTAATGTTAAAAAATTGATTAAAATGTTATGTATTCTGGAATTTTCAATCATCATAAAATCAGAAAAAAACTGAAAAATAGCCAAAGACCTGAAGTCAAGTACAAGCTCTATCACCTAGTAGCTAAAACACTACTAGGTTACTTATTCATTCTAATGCTCAGCATCCTTATTTTAAAAGGGGTACGTATAACTGATAGTTCCCATCTCAAAGGATAGTTGAGAGTATTCAATTAGGCACCGTACAAAAAGATCATAGCACTGTGCCTAGCTTAAATAAACATGCAATAAATGTTAGCTTTCGTGTGTTATAATTTTTATTATTACTATTTGTCAACTCTACCCTGGTCTTATTTTCTGCCTTATTCACCCTAAACTACATGATCAATCATTTTCAAACTTCTTTCACCAGAACTATCAAATCCCTTCCCCTTGTCCTTCCAATCTACACACCTTGCAAACATCCAGACTTGGATCAATCCAATGATTGATTCTTTTCTGTTCCTATCCATGGTCTGCTGAATACTGCTGGAAGAAATCATCCAAATCATCCAACAGTGGATTTGGTGTCTTTATGTCACAGCTTTCTACTATTGTGTGGCACTCAATGCCACTTGTTAATTCTGTGACTTATCTGCAGTCAATACTTTTTCTACTTAACCACTAAGTAGAAAGCCATTTTTTTTTCAAGCATCATCTAACTTGTGGGACTCACTCTTAGCAGGGGACCTTCGCTATGAATTTGAAGAAGAGACCTCTTGGCAACCACCACCTTCTCCTTCTCCAATCAGCTTCTCTATGACCACCCCAGCCTTCCTGCCTTTCTTTCAGAACTTACTATTTACTTTAAAGATGGCACATGAGTTAAACCCCAATCCTCTTAGATCCCAGTTATCCTTTTCTGACTAACTACTCTGTTGCTTCATGTAGATTGTCTTTCTATTGCCCTTAAATTTGGATATTTCCAAGGATTGTTTTTTGTTTCCCTTCTCCTTACTATTAATATTTGTACTTTCTCCCATTGAAGCTGCAAGAATAGTTAAGATTCTAAACAAGTTTTGTTATCAAGGCTTCCAAATCTCTATTTCTGTCTTTATATAAATAGTGCAATGAACCTAATTTGACCTCCTCCTTCAATCATATTCACTCTTTAACCAACTGCATTTTGACCATTGAAATTACTTTTATTACTATATCATGTCTTCTTAATCACTGAAACCAATGTGGTCATCTCATTTCTCAGAAATCATACTTTCTCCTGATTCTCCCCCTACCTCACTTTGAGCACTGGCTTAGTTTTCTTCTCTGGTCCTTCCTCCTATGTCTGCCCTTATATGTGGATGTTGCTGAGGCTCTGTCCTTGGTGTCTTCCTTCCCGTCTTATGCATACATTCACGGAAAAGTCTCATCTACTTCTATAACTTCTTTTGTAGACTATATGCTAATTATTACCAAATTTATTTCGTCAGCCCATTCTTCTCTTCTTGTCCAGACTATCTTTTCAACTACCAATTCAACCTCTTCATCTTGTATTCCAATAATGGCTAGTATTAATTTAGTCAATCAACAAGTATTTACTGACTATCTACTATGCACCAGATACAATGTTATTCACTAGAGCTATGATGGGTAAGTTAAGGAGAGAACCTAGAGGGAATGCAGAAATACAAACAGGCCATATGACTTAGTGTGAGACATGCCGTGTTAGAGGTAAGTTCATAGGAGGAGGATGATTAATTAGCTGTGGAAATGGGAATCAGAGTCTCTAACTTTAATCCCATTCCGGACCCTAGCACAACACCTGGCACATATTAGATGCTTGGTAAACATTTGTTAAATTAAATGGGTTCAAAGCTAGAATTTAGAGGGCAGCCTTGTCTGGTTCCGGTTCTAAGTGGGAATGGTTTCAATTTTTCCCCATTCAATATGATATTGGCAGTGGGTTTGTCATAGATGGACTTGATAATTTTAAGGAATGAGCCGTCTATGC
>NW_012155840.1:8551179-8564552 GCF_000956105.1 Propithecus coquereli | reverse complement strand
ATCATAAGAAACGACAGTGATCTAGCACCTCTTACACTTTCCTGGATTAAACTTAAGCCCATTATCCAAAGTGGGGCACCACAAGAGCAGAAGAAAGGGATCCATTTGTACTCACCATCAAATTGGTATTAACTAATCAACACATAAACGCACATATAAGAATAACATCTATTGGATGTCGGGCAGAGGGGAGGGGGGAGAAGGGAGGAGGGGACGGGTATTTGTATACACAAGGAGTGCAATGCGCACCACCTGAAGGATGGACATATTTGAAACACGGACTTGGTGGGGGGGACCGAGGGCAACATACGTAACCTGAACATCTGTACCCCCATAATATGCTGAAATAAAAGAAAAAGAAAAAAAAAAGCTAGAATTTAAGGATGAGTAATTATTACCAGGTAAAGGAGTTCAGAGATGCAGAAATTATTTTCTAAGACTGAGAAATGTGCTCAAGTGCTAGTGAGTGTCTTGGGTGATCTTGAGGCAAGTATTTTAGAGTAGCCAAAGAATGACTCATAATAGGAGCTTGGTAAACATTGGTTCTGTTCTTCTTACAAAACAATTTTATATACATTGTCTCTTTAGTTCTCAGAGAGTCATTTAAATTCACGTGCTGGTTATAATTATCCCAGTTTTACAGATTAGGAAACTGAGGCTCAGAGGGATTGAATGATTTACAAAGTTCCACAGCTAGAGTCAACTTCACAATCAGGGTCAGGGTCAGCTGTGTAGCTTGTGGAGCTATATATGGCCCATTGCATACTTGGTTTAATACTCTGCTGTTACCTTCTTGAAATTCTTAAACATTTTATCTTTGAATTTGTTTTCTGTAAGTGAAGTTAGGTGAGACAATGGAGCATATGTGTAAATAGATGGGATACACACAATATGTGTGCCTGCAGTTCCTTGGCATCCCATGAGCACAGAGTTCTAATGTGGGATATGTGTGAAGTCAGTAAGACTCAAAAGTGAGTACAAGGTAAGTGTCTCATATCTATGACTGAATAAGCTTACTGTCCAAACTAGAATTTGCTTTAAATGCAGAAAGAAGGCAATGGTGTTCTAAGAAACACAAACAACCCGGAAACCCTATTATGTCCTTTCATACTCATGTTATTTCCCCGTCCTAGCCAACCCTTTATGCTAAAATTATGACATAGAGGGAAAGGTAACGTATGGGCAACCCATACTTTCTTTTAAGTCTTTCCTTACTGACCAGTAAGTTGAAGGGAGAGAGTATTGGTAGAATGTGAGTACAGTATATCAAGAAATGAAATATAACACTTGAGTTAGTGCAGCACTTTCACTGTTTTGGTACAAATGAAATACATAGGCATGTACAAGCTAAATGCTCTTATATTTGCATTTTAAACTGGTATTGCTCAATACAAGGATAAAAGGATAAAATTCATGCCAATAATTTAAATTTAAATTTTTCTTTATATAGAAAAACATCAAATAGCAAATAAAAACACCATGACAAGTTGAAGCAAATCTGTCAAAGGGAAAAAAAAGCTTCATATTTTAGTACATTTAATGGCACTTTTTTCCCATAATTTTTGAAGAAGGGACTTCACATTTTCATTTTTCATTGGGCCCTGGAAATTATGTGTCTGGTGCTACCTGCAGCTAATAAATGGTCAAGCTACAATTTGATCCCAGGTTTTCCATATCAAATTACACATCATACCATACTTCTTCCTGTGATACTCACTATGTAGTATTAATTTAATGAGGTCCATGCATCAGTCACCATTTCCAGTGCCATAGCTTCTCTTGTCTAACTCTAGTGGATGCTGAAACGCATCACCCAAATTTCCTATTAATGACCAAGGTACTCATTCCCCCAAGCTGCCACTTTGGTTGATGAAGGCTCACAGATAAGTCCTTGCCTCAGAAATGCCTTTGGCCAAAGGGAGCTGCTTGCCTCAATTTAGGACAACTCTGAAGGACAGTCTCACCTCCAGAGCTCCCCAAAGGACTGGCTGTGGCCTTTGTTGCTACTGAATTTCAGATCAACTTCTTTCTCTGCCAATCCTTCCTTCAGTCTCTCATGGGTCTGACTCCCAAAGGAACAGCCAGTAAACTTCCAGCACACAGATCTCTGTCACTAGGCCTCTCTCCCATGAAATCCAACCTCAGTATGTAAGACATCAATATAGTGGACAATGAATTTTAACAAATATGTCTCACATTTTTCAAATTGACAATTATGGTATCTAAATTCACTAAATGTTCAGTTCTCTGCTTTACTTTTACTGTAATTGTAGCTGCAATTACCTTTACTTTTACTCATACCCAATGAGATCCTGTTATTTTAGTGTTTTACACTATGGAGGCTCTTTCTGTATGCTTGCTGGCAGAGCTCTTGCTGAGCTAGAGAAAACACAATTCCTTAAATAAACCAGGAACCCCCTCTAGACCCATTTTAAAATGCAATTCTTATTTTTATAAGCATTTTTCCCACTCAAGGGAAGAAGTATCAAAGCCAATCCTTTAAGGTTGAATCAGTTATCTGCCTGAATCATTTTAAAGAAATGACTAAACATCCATGTCTTTTTTTTTTTTTTTAACCTTAAAATGTATTGGGGCTAGATTTACTCTAAAGTTTTCAACTTGAATTTTCTAAACTATCATTTAAATACTATTCTTTAGTGCAGACTTATTATGGCTCCAGTTAGCTATAAAATAATTCTTACTCATGTTCTTTTAATTAAAAAAAAACTCTAAATACCTAAATGTCTCAGGCACAAGTTGGTACTGCCCCAGAACAAGTCTGCTGTATACAATGGCATTTATCATGAGTAAGTGTACATTCTGTAACTCATTTAGGAAACATTTGACTGACTCACCTTAATTTTTGGCTACCAGAATTAGGAAGATAAAAATATAATAGCTTCTGAGTCATCAGGTGTGGACAAATACATTTTACAACGAAGAGAAAACCATCCATATGAAGACCATTTGATCATTTTTAAGCCTTGTGGATTTCCCCAACAGTCCAAATCAAATCCTCAATATTGGTAATTAGCAGATGGTCAAGTATAGCACAAATCTGAAAGAGTCAGCATCCTTTATTTTGATTTGATCATGGACAACACTCTTTCTCTTACCCCTTCCTCCTTGCTCATGTCCACCACACACATATACATGGATACACAGTTAAACTATATTCCTCAATGTTATCTGTTAAATAAAGCTGAACTCTGGATACAAAAACAAACAATTAAAAAAAACCCACCTCACATTAGAAGGCAGCTCTGGATATCTAAGTGAAGCCAGAAAAGCTGAGTTTACAGAATGCCGATCCACAGCCACGTGTCTTCCTGAGTGCATAGGTGGCAGACCCCTGGAAGTGTAGTTGTTGTTGTGCTAAGACAGTCATCTTGTCACAAATTAATACATGTGCTGTGGCCATTCATAGAACATGGACTCCCAGCCAGGACGGGACCTGCCAAGGCTCAGAGTCATCCCATCAAGACTTCGGCTTTGAAGAGACCAAAGCAGCTCCAAGGGCGTTCCATGTGCTCTAGTAAATTAGCCACCAAATGACCCTTCATTTATAGGGGTCCAAGAAAGCATCCTTTTAAGTCCTAGTGAAGTAGGCCAAGTGTGAGAAAACAGGGACTAGGAGCCCTGGAGTTTCCTGGAAGCACATCAAGGGGCAGCTACTGCCCAGCTTTACTGTCACAATGTGGTAATGTACAATCTAGCATTGCCAAATCTTATCATTTTCCTAGGAATGTCATCAAATGTTGTATAAAATATACTACTTTTAAAATGATAGCATCTAATTGATTTTTTTAAATGACCATGCAGACTAACAGAACACATTTCCCAAGTCTTCACAATGGCTACAATCAGGCCCTGGCGGCCTCTCTGACCTCCTTTCCGAAGCTCTCCACTCACCCCTCACTCGCCCTGCGCCACCACACAGGCCTGCTGTTCCCTGACTGTTGCAAGGCACTCTGCAGTCCCAAGGCCTTTGCACCAGCGCTCTCCTCACCTGGAAGGTCCTTTCCCTACAAGCCACATAGCTCACCCTTTGCCTCTTTTGTGTCTTTTCTTAAATATCTCCTTCCCTGGCCATCCTATTTGAAATCATATCCTCTCCCCATACTCCCTATTTCTCTTTCCTGCTTGATTTTGTTCAAAAACACTTATCACCATCTAACATACATGCATTTTATTTGGCTTTTTTTTTTTTTTTTTGGTCTATCCCTACTGTATAATGTAAACTACTCAAAGACAGAGATCTAACTTTATTTCACTCATGGCTATGTCCCTAATGCCTAGAACAGAGTCTGGCACATAGTAGAAACTGGATAAATGTGGTTTTTATTTGAATGAATTAATGAATAACAGACATCTTTGTTCTGTGGTCTGAGTTTCCAATTTTTGACTTCTGATTTACATTGAAAATCTCATGGAACATCCAAAAGAAGGAGAGATAATGGAGTTTTGTGAGTGAACATCTAAAACTCTTACTTTCTAGGAAAGTCAAATAATCAAATGACATCATCCACAAAATCGCAGAGCACTTTTGTTAGTTATAATGTCCTACACAGGCAAACTAAAACCTATCCGGCCCTGTCAAACTTATTAATCCCATGATATTTTATTCACTACACTGTGATTAGATGTTTATCTGATAATAACAAGGCCTTATAGTTTAAGCTACTCCGAATATCTCCCCTTACCCACAATGTTGAGCTTCAGGTAAATAGTGTCTAAAATTAAGCATCTTTCCTTTGCTGCTTGGGAAGTAAAAATAAAATATAAAAGAGACAAAAAGGAACAAAGATTAGGTCTGATTTTTGTGAAGGAAGAAAGTTTATTCACAAAGATGCTATTTTCTCTGAAATTCTTATCTTGTCTCTTTACTCTGGCCTACATGACTCAAAATTTTGGATGCTATCGTTAAGAATTCAGATAATTTCTATTTCGCCTTCTACTGTTTGCTCAGAAAAAGTTCAGACAGGACCAACTAAATTTAGAAAATACAATCCAGGGTGTGTGTGTATTTATATTCCCTGACATAAGAACAGACTAAACAACAAGAACTCTTCAATTTAATATGATTAATACACATAAGGAGACAAATGGCATAGGGCAGATGAATACAAATTATCACTATATAAGAGATGCCTCAAAGCATGAAATATATAATACTTCATGACTGAGTAGTACATTTTGTAGTTCATTTCCACAAGAAGTGGTATACGATGGAAACACTAAAAATTGGAAAAAGATGAGTTCTTAGATGAAAATACATCCTTAATATAATAATTTGTGGAAGGTAAGTTGTTTGGATGCATTCTTTGCTCTTTTGAACCACGTGCCAGACAGTGCTTAGTCAAAAATACTGTAGGTATTTTAAGCAGGAAGAAATTTAATTTACAGAATTACAAAACATACTAAGACAAGAAAAAATCAGGGAAACTATTATTAATGTTCAGGAAATCAGAAAGTGCAGAAGTTGCAGGGAACATCCATCACTTATCTCAGCTACTTGAAGCACCAAAGTGGGTAATCTGCAGGAAGACCCTTAGAAGTCACTGGCAAAAATCTCAGATCTTCTGTCTGCCAAAGACCCTGTACCTGCTTGCTACCATCAGAGCAAAAATAGTGTCTTCTCTTCCACCTTCTTATGCAACTGTCTCTCATTGGAGGACCTGAAACCAGAGCACTGCTAAGGACTCCTATGCTTCTGAGCCCTGCTTCCAGGGAGAGAAAAGAAGGAAGTGTGCCAAGTTACCAACAGACAATCCTGCCCAAAGTTGGAACCAGCAGGAATGGTGGAACCTTCCCTCTGTTTTCTGCAGACAGACTAGATCCATTTAGCCTGGGCCAGACAGATTCTAGCATGATCCAGGATTTGAATCTTCTGTCTTACAAAAAAAACAGGCATTATCAGAATGACTGACAGGTTTAACAATCTTTTCTTCATGGCATTTTCAGTCTTTAAGTAAGACAATCCCAGAGTCCACTTTTTACTAAAATTGATCATTTTCTTTAAATAGTTAATACTGCTGAAGTCTTGCTGTATGTGTGTGCCTTTTAATTGGCATCTCTACTAAGAATAGGGAGCAATGAGGAAAGGTTTTGGAAATAAAGAGAAAATTAGTTTATGTACATAAGGCAGATTGAAATTTTACCAGTCTGAGACCAGATTCATCTTAGTAAAACTGAAATTACAGTATAGACTAGCAGTTTCCCCTCCTGCAACTCTGAAAACTTTCTGGCGTGTGACTCAGTTTCCTACAATAAGGGGCTGTCGCCATGGTAAGTCAGGGTAGTCAGGGGAAGGAAATGCTTGCTTACCTTTGCTGTGTTTGAAATAACCACTCCACATCAAAGAGGTGACTCACTCTGCCCACTTGCCAGCCCTGAGCTTGCTTCCCACCTCCCACCACCCTTTCCTGGCTGTGCCGTTCTTGGCTGGAGAGGCCTTCCACCAGCAAGTCCAGGTTTGTGGAGCCTGGCACACTCACCTCTCTGAATGACGAGGCTTTCAGAGGTGGGTTGCCCTGCAGGTTGGGACCTGAAGGTGACCACCAATTTGCCCAACCTACGGTTCAAAGTGTATGATTCAAATTCAAGAAGCTGAGCTTTCACCTCTGCTCCTCAAATAGTTCAAAGGGAAATGAAATCATTTTATATACTCCTGTTAACAGCAAACATGAAACCTGAAAATGTTACGAGTACCTCTTTTTGTTGGTTTTAGAGAAACATGTTGCTGCTGGGAATTACAGAAGCCATCAAGTTCATTTTGGTGAGTTCAACAGTGTTATCATAGTGTGGGGCAGATGGAAAGTGCTCAAAAAGAATTTATTCCTGATGGCTATGCGCCTCTCTCTGAATGGAAACTTAGGTGAATATCTTCACTTATGAGATTCCTGGAGAGGAAGAATCCACATTTCCTTTGATAAAATCTACTACTAGATTCAATTTTGAAGGGAATGTGGACATGGAAAAATAAGGGCGTTGGAATTAGTAGAGATAGGTTTGTGATTAGATATCCTGGGCAACTTGCTCGTGTTCTTATCAAATAAAGGCAGTGTGGTGCTAAAGCAGTTTGGAGTCAGACTGACCTATTCTAGACTCTCAGAGGACCACTTACTAGCCACATAACTACTGGCGCTTGACTTCTCTAACTTTCAGTTATCTCCGGTAATAAATAGAGTAATGATGAAATTTTCCTCTTAAATTTGTTGTGAGGATTAAATAAGATAACGCAAATCATATTCTAAACACAGAACCTGAGACGCAATTAGCATTCAATGAATTTTAGTTATACTCTGAACCTGTTTCCTAACTTGGAAAAAGAGAAGAATAAAAGATGTCATACTCCATTGCAAAGGGATGTTACAGATCACGCAAAGTAATATGAAGACAGTGCTTCTCAAGTGTGATTTATTAGCATTATTTAACTCCCTCTTGGTGATGAGCCCATTTCTTTTTCCAGCATCCGAATGCGGGCTTACCGCTATTATTGTTTGGCATAGTCCTTGACAATTTGCACATAGGTTTAACACACCAGCATTTAGAATACTTTAGCACATGATTACTTCCATTAATGATGAGTGTGACAACCAGCATGTGTTTGTGTAGCATAATCCTCAGATATTTTGCCATTGGATGTTCACATTGCCAGCTTTCCCTCATGCTTGGGTATTTAGGGGAACTGAGATCTACTGCTGGTGGTATGGCTCAATCAATTTTGGGATGGTCCCAGGGCTGCCACCTGTTGAAACTAGACCCTTCCAGGACTGTATTGGCAGTAGAATGACCTGCCCATGTTAGAGCAAATCTCCTCTTTCCCCACCTTTCCGCTCAGGCAACCAGTTAGCCTTTTTTGGCCCACCCTCCTAAGTAACAATGCTTCTGGGGAATTTGGAGAGGAGTTGGTGTGAATGGGTTTATATATTACCCAGATTGCCTCATTATTACTCATAGTCATCGGGAAATTTCCAACCATTTCTACTTGATCCTGGCTACCTAAGGGATTTGAACTGACATCTGCTCTCACGCTCATTTGAAAAGAGCTTGTCTGAGTGTTAGGTTTCATTCAACAAACATTAAGTGGGACCCATTAGTAAGGGGGTGGTGTGAAATAGAATCAAATCCTTCAGGTTTCAGAAAAAGATCAGTTTAGGTTCATAACATCTCTTTTCAATGTTGTGAGGAATAAGAAAGATTTTTTTTCACATAAAAACTCCTGATCGTAGTAAGTGTTCAATAAATAGCCGCTATTATCAGTATTGTTTTCTTACTATCTTGAACTTTTCTTATAAAAGGAAATGCTCAGAGAAGTCAGTCAGTTCTTTTTAAGGTGTTTCTATCCCATAAGATTGTTATATTACATAGAGAAAATGAGTGGGAAAATGCTTTGTAAAACAACAAATATGGTGTTATTGTGGTTATTTAGAGAAATGGCACTTGTAATCTAAGAAACCCTGAAGGCTATACCAAAAAAGTGACCTTTCTTTGTTAGAATATAAGACAAGAAGAGACTCTGTCTCAAAAAAAAGAAGACAAGAAAGGAATTCACTTAAGGCAGAGCTGAGATTCATTTTTATATACTTCTTGGATTGGTCCATCTCTGATATGCATAACCATAGAATTTCTAAAATAAACTTTATTTGGTGGTGTTCATTTAAAATGTGTGCCTGTGTCATTTGTTTGTATGCATGTGTATATGTGTGTGTACATATTAAAGGTTTCTATTTGACTGAACAATTTTCAGTTTATTGACTCTTAAAGAAGGATACAGGAGTGAAGAAGGGAAAGTTAGATTTTACTCTTAATATCTTACTAAAAAAATTAAGACAACTTGAACAGAACAACAGAAAAAAATTAAGCTAAAAATGTCTTCATATTACTAGATAAACGCATTTACACATACCCTAGATGTACAAGACTTAGAATACTGCTCATATTAATACCCATTAATTCAATCTATTCTTTCTCTCTAAATAATTGGATGATCTTTAGCATTTATTCCCAATAAGCTGTTCTAATTAAAATTTTGGCATTGGGATTGGCTGTGGCAACATAGTCACTGTGACACAGAAGGTTATTAGATTACCTGGATAATTTGATCAGTAAAAATAGCCTATGTAGGCATGTAACTCAGTCCTCCAAGTTTTGTAGTAAGTTTTATTTGCCTGCCTTGCTTGGGTAATTATTTTAGGTTATTAAGTATGAAATGTCCAGTTTCCTTAAATACTAAGTTTGACAGTTGGCATCTATGACATTTCACTTTGACACTTCTTGTTTTATTTTTATTGTGAAGGTACGTCCTCATTCTTTCAAGTGCATGGTTTGGCTTGTGATTATCTTTCAAACTTGGTTTTAGAGCAATTTTTGTGAAACCACAGGTAAGTCAGAAATCCATGTTATTTTCAAATATGAGTTCCATCGTGGAACCAACGCAGCACAGACAGCTGGAAATATCAACGAAGTGTTCGGGAAGGGTGTGGCTAATGAATGCACAGTATGTCAATGGTTTGAGAAGTTCCATTCTAATGATTTTAATATTGAAAATGAGCCACATGGGTGACCTGAGACCAAGGTGGATAATGATGAGCTGAAAGATGTAGTGGAAGCGAATCCATTTCAACCTAAGTGTGAATTAGCAGCAAGGGTTGAAGTTATTATTCCAACAATATTGGACCATTTGAAACAGATCTGCAAGGTAAAGAAACTGGATAGATGGGTCCCGCATGAATTAAATGAATGTAAGAAGAGAATTTGTCTCAAAGCTTGCCTTTCTTTGCTGTCGTGGCATAAAGGCGAACCATTTCTATACCGTATTGTTATGTGTGTTTAAAAATGTATTCTTTTCGACAATCACAAACATTTGGCACAATGGTTCGATAATGAT
Source organism: Propithecus coquereli (assembly GCF_000956105.1). Taxonomy (NCBI): domain Eukaryota; kingdom Metazoa; phylum Chordata; class Mammalia; order Primates; family Indriidae; genus Propithecus; species Propithecus coquereli. Next base: position 8,554,660 of record NW_012155840.1, on the reverse strand, counting down.
GAAGTGCCCAAACACAGTCCAAAACATAATATTCATTTAAAAGAGCTAATGGTGTCTATTTGGTGGTCCAGCCCTGGTATTATCCACTACGGCTTCATGAAAACTGGTCAATCGAGTATGGTGGATGTCTACTGCAACCAATTGGACAAAATGATGAGGATCTTGTGATTCAGCAGCTGAGATTGGTCAATAGAGACAGGCCAATGCTCTTGCAAGGTAATGTTTGATCATATATTGCACGAACAATGCTGCTCAAACTACAGAAGCTGGGCTTGGAAACTCTCTGTCATCTACCGTATTCACCAGATCTTGCACCAACTGACTAACACTTCTTCCAGGCTCTAGACAACTTTTTACAACGAAAAATATTCAATTCTCAACAAGCTGTGGAAAACACCTTTCACAATTTCATTGCCACTTGCTCTCCAGGTTTCTTCGCTGCCGACATAACCAAGCTACCGTTAAGATGGCAAAATTGTGTCATAGTTTAGGCACATACTTTGATTAATTGTACTGTTTCTTGTTTGAGATGTAATAAACTAAACTTTTGATTTGAAATCGGAATTTCATCTTTAATACATCAAATTTCCACATCACTTGGCTCTGTAGACATGGTGAAGATCTTTAGCTCATGTTCAGAGGGTTAAGAAAGCCTGATTAGCATAATTGGGATTCTGCCTTTAAAACATCTACCCATGAATGTTTAACTGAATAATTTGCCTGAACTTGCCTTTTGGAGTTTCTTATGTGGGTTGATATTTGCCATCCATGACTATGGCATTTTACAAGCCTACCTAGAAATACATATCCTTCTTAAAATTCTTTCTCCACTCCTCTCCTTCTTCCTTCCTTGTTTCCTCTCTCCTTGTTTTTTCTTCCAACTGTTTTTTATAAAATTATATAGTGCTGTACCTTGATGGAACCATAGAAATTGTTAACTACTCCAGTATTTCTCAAACTTCATGAATTTCCATACATGGACTTTAACATACCTAGTTATTTAATATTTTTTCTACGTGAATTCTCTTTTTTAAAAAAACACTAAAATAACCTCCTTAGATACTTTTTAAAAAACTATATTCAAGGATCATAGATTTAGCAGGCTGACTATTTTTTCCTGATAAATAATAAAAGAAATGCACAACAAATCAAATTTGTACGTGTACCACCCAAAATCATCTCATTTAGCTGTGGGAAACACTGTCCTAGACCAGCCTTCAAATGAGTAACCTAGGCCCAGAAAAATGCAGTGATGTTTTTCAGAGACATACAACCAGTTACGAATAGAGCTGATAGTTAAAACTATGCTTTTGGGTACTTAACTCCAGGCCTTTCTTACTATACTGCACTGATTATATATGTTAGTTACCTATTTGGCAGGGCTGTAAGAAATAATCACTAACTAAAATATTATAGAAAAACCATTAGTAGCAACACAATGAAAACAGCCCTTCTTCTTATTTATTTGTTTTTTAATAACTCTTAGGCTACCAAAGTAGCACAGATGCTTCAAGACAATGGATCTCAACAAAAGTACTAATATGGGAGTTCACAAAGAGTTTCCAAGGGTATGGATAGTGTTAAGGATGTTTTCAGATCCACACTTTTCCCATGAATTCTTTTCTAAAAAAGAGTCTACAGTTACAAAGAAGTCACACTTTCCATCCACCTGGAATGTTATTATGATGCACTGCCCTGGAGCGAAAACGCTTCAGCGGTGACACCAAACTTATGGATAAATGACAATACTATACCATGCCAGCTGTGGAAGAGGGAAGAGTTTCATGTCTGTGCAATAAGTCTTAGGGGGGGGATGTCTAATTGTTTGCTTTCCACAAAAATGAAGGACTAAACATATTTTCAGCTGATAGATCTTTAAAAATATTTATGTATTATAGATCAATATGTAATTTTTGGCACAAAAGTCATACAAAGATCCCAGAATTAAGTGTCATAACTATAATAAAAGTCCTTCCATTCCCATCTACAACTAAGAGGTTTTTTGTTTGTTTTTGCACTTACTTCAATTAAAATGACAAACAAGAATAGAATTAATACTAAACTCTAACTCATTCTATAAGTAACTAACATTCATATACAGATCTATGGGGAAAAGCCCAGTCCCATTCATCTCATTAAGAGATACTTTTCATTGCTTTTAATTTAATATATATTTATCAATGTTTTAATATTTCAGTAAAATTATATTAAACACAATTCAATAATATAATCTATTTTGCTAAATTATTTACTACTAATAATTGTAATATTATTCAGGAGAAATGTTTTTTAATATTTACAGCCTCTTAGGAAATTTAAAAATTAAATTTACTTTATATTTTGGCTGCAAAGAAGTGCAATAGAGTTTTTAGTAGAAGACTTTAATGAATAAAATAACATAATATAAAATTAGGATAAAACCTCATGAGGAAGGGAAATTTAAAAATGGGTTTAAACATATAGGGAAGATATAAAATTTTCAGTTGTTAAAGAATAGGTCACTTATGAATCGCTATTTTTTTAGATGATTGATAATAGGCAATTAAATCACTTTGGATCTAAATTCCATAGGACGCATTTAAAAATTATGTAAAAATTTTAACCAATTTAAAAAATAATTTTAAAAAATTAATATTTAACATAAGTTGGAAATTACATAATCTGTAACTATTTACATTTTGGAAAATTTTAAATGTCACCTTAAACCGTTGCAAGAGGTTATAGAGATTTTCAAATTCATTTAAGAAGTACACAAACAGAAAGTTCGAAGACGATTGCTTTCAGGACTGGAATCAGTTCCCCGGCTACAGAATGCTCCACGGAGAATCCTCAGCCTGGTACTACCGGTTTCCCAGGAATGAAAACAGTAACTGTCCGAAGAAGAATGCTATTATCTGGATGCTGACAGCATTCCTGGGACAATCTTTCAGATTTCCAAGACCCAGGTGAGCCTGGATGCTCTGTGGTCTTTGTGCCTATCAGACTGACATCTACAGAAAGAAAAGTCCAAATTCTTTTAGGAAAGGCTGCACTAGTTAAAAAGAAATCTTCTCCAGCTCCCCATATCACTACAGAATGTAACTTCTGTATTTACCAGATAAAATAAAATGGTTCTTTTCCACATTCTTATAAAAGTTAGAAAAGTCCAAGACAGATATCCATTTGAATAAGAAAAACAGCAGCATGCATTTAAAATGGATGCATATGTTAATACATAAAACCAATGTGTACATTTTAAAGCACTGTGTAACCATGATATTGTTCACTTATTAAAATTTTGAAATTTAATTTTGTATTGAAGTTCATGATAAAGTTGTTTTTAAAGAGGATTAATTCAGAACAGAAATCTTCACTCTAGTAATGTATATCTCTAGTTCTTCTAAACCAGGGAAATACAAATTATTTATGATTTATTCTGGCAACACTGTTTTGTAACACCAGAAGTTTATAATGAGAGGATATATACATAAAGTTTCCTTTC
>NW_012155840.1:8541675-8550950 GCF_000956105.1 Propithecus coquereli | reverse complement strand
ATATATACCTACCTGATTGTAGAGTAGAAGAAACTTTTGGCCTCAACTTTAGAGCATTATAAAATATAAATTTTATTCTGTTCTATTAACTCTTGATTATATTCAAAAATTGTTGACCTCTCTTTCCCAGCAGTATTTATGTTCATTTTAGGAGAAATGAAAAAAAAGTAATGAAATCTAGCACTACATGTGGACATTTATACATAGAACTCTTCTACAGAACTGAAAATCTGGAAATAAATTCAAGATCAATGTTAATATACTCCTTTGTAATGTCATCTTATCCTCAGTAATCACAATTTTGCCTTATATCACTCATATTTAACTCCTGGAATGTTTCAAAGAAGCCATGGAAACTATTATCATTAGAAAGAAAAATAATAGAGAAAAATGCTTTCATTTAAAAGTATTTGCTTGTGTGCTAGACTTTTAAAGGATTTATTATAAACACCGTATTTCTTGGAAAACCAGAAAACTGAAAAATTTTTCTGAGCCATTAGAAAAGTCTGAATTGCTTTTGCAAACTGAAACAAGTCTTCATGTATTATCAAGAAAAATAATTGCCGGACAATTTCCAGTTGTTTCACTTACATTACCTACTTAGATGATTAAAAAGAAAAAACCCAAAACCTAAATCTAACATTTTTGCTGATGTCACAAAGATGCAACACTCCAAGATTTGCTCTGGCCCATTTTGAAAAAAAATCACAAGATTTATCCAAACAATACAATAGGATGACTTGATAGAAAAGATGGATAAGTTGGATGACATATTTTGGATTTAATCTTAAGGTGGGTGCAGCATGGTATTCAGGTCATTTACTCAAGAGAAAGGAAGAGATGAGTTATACCTTGCCTTTTTGATAAAAATCACTCAGCGATTCATGCTTTATTCAGTGTTTAGATTAGTATATTTATCTTTGATATTTACAATAACTGTGTTCCAAGGTGACTTAAGGTTTAATCACAACTGACTAAGCAAGTAAGCATGAAAGAGAATAAGTCATAATTATTACTCTCTTATGCACATCCTTACAATATTCAGGGATTTAGACTCATTTCCACCCTCTGCAGCTAATTTGACCTCTCCTTTTCTATGAAAGATAAATTAACTTGAAGCATAATAAATTAAAAGTGCAGAAAATATTTATTTAATAGTCTCTCAGGTATTATCCAGCAGTCAAGTTTTCATACAGGTTAAGAAAGCTGTATATCCCAGATATGTCAGGGAGAATTAAAAGTCAAAAAAGCCGTGCATGTAACTGTGCTCCTCTTTTCATATCCAACCAGAACAGAAGCATTCAGCTCCCCTGTACAGTCATGTGGAATCTTCTTACCTTCTGCGGGTTTAGGCAAGTCTGGTCTTCAATGAATGGCTTGGCAGGCTGTGGGACAGGGGAATTTAACAAATTATGCTCTCATACTTTGCAACAGAATACTATTTTTGAGTATGAATGAGAATTAGCTGAGTCATTTGGATGTTTTTAAGATGTAAACAAAATATCTGCTTAAATATCTGGGGATTTTTGGTTGTGTTTTTGTTTTGTTTTGTTTTGTTTTTGTAGAGACAGGGTCTGGCTTTGTTGCCCAGGCTGAAGTGCAGTGGTAGAATCATAGCTCACTGCATCTTCGAACTCCTGGGCTCAAGCGATCCTCCTTCCTGCCTCAGCCTCCTGAGTAGCTGGGACTACAGGTATGTACCACTATGCCTGGCTAATCTTCCTTCCTTCCTTCCTTCCTTCCCTTCTTTCCTTTCCTTCTTTCTTCTTTTCTTTCGTAAAGATGAGGTCTTGCTGTGTTGTCCAGGTCAGTCTCAAATTTCTGGTCTCAAGTGATCCTCTGCCTCCACCTTCCAAAGTCCTGGGATTACAGGCATGAGCCACCATTCCCAGCCTCAAATATCTGTTTAAATATCGTCAGTGACAATTTACGATCTTTAGCCTACTTACAGCAGAAGAGAGAATAAAACATTTCCTCCTTATATTTTTATGTGTTATGTTACACTTCAAATATTTTTTATTAAAATATCCAAATGTGTTATATTTTGTTTCATTCTGTTTCAAATATAATAAAATAATGCTCTTAAATGTTGCTTAGCTCCAAAATGTAGTAGTAATTGAAGAGTGACCCTGAGATGCATTCTGGGAACACAATGAAATGTATGAGAATACTTACATATAAACTCACAGTTGGTATCTCATTGTGGTTTTAATTTGCATTTCCTTGATGATTAGAGATGTTGAGCATTTTTAAAAATTTTTTATCTTCTTAAATTTTTTATTTTTTTGCAGACAGAGTCTCCCTCTGTCCCCCCAGGTAGAGTGCGGCTCATAGCTCACTGCAGCCTCAAACTCCTGGGCTCAAGGAATCTTCTGCCTCCGCCTCCAGAGTAGCTTGGACTACAGGCATGCACCACCACACCTGGATAATTTTTCTATTTTTAGTAGAGGTGGCGTCTCGCTCTTGCTCAGGCTGGTCTCGAACTCCTGAGCTCAAGCTATCCTCCCACCTCAGCCTCCCAGAGTGCTAGGATTACAGGCATGAGCCACTGCACCTGGCCAAGAGATGTTGAGTATTTTTTCATATGTTCGGTGACCATAAGTCTATCTTCTTTTGAAAAGTTCTGTTCATGTCCTTTGCCCACTTTTAAATGGGGCTGTTTGATTTTTTTCTTGCTGATTTGCTTGAGTTCTTTGTAGATTCTGGTTATCAGCCCTTTATCTGATGTATAGCATGGAAATATTTTCTCCCATTCTGTAGGTTTTCTGTTCGCCCTATTTATTGTGTCCTTGGCTGTACAGAAGCTTTTTGATTTGATTAGGTCTCATTTATTTATTTTTATTATTGCTGTGATTGATTTTGGGGTTTTCTTCATAAATTCTTTGCCTAGGCCAATATCTAGAAGAGTTTTTCCAACATTTTCTTCTAGAATTCTTATAGTTTCATGCTGTAGGTTTAAGTCTGTTATGCATCATGAATTAATTTTTGTGAGAGGTGAGAGATGCAGATCCTGTTTCAGTGTTCTGCATATGGCTATCCAATTTTCCCAGCACTATTTATTGAACAGGGATTCTTTACCCCAGTGTATGTTTTTGTCTGTTTTGTTGAAGATCAGATGGAAATATAAGGATGGATTCATGTCCATGTTTTCTGTTCTGATCCATAGATCTATGTCTCTGTTTTTGTACCAGTACCATGCTGTTTTGGTTACTATAGTCTTGTAGTATAGCTTGACATCTGGTAAAGTGATGCCTCCCGGTTTACTCTAATTACGTAAAATTGCTTTAGCTATCCAGGGTCTTTTCTGGTTCTGCACAAAGCATAGAACTATTTTTTTGATGTCTGCAAGAAATAACGTTGATATTTTAATGGGGATTGCATTGAATCTGCAAATCACTTTAAGTAGTACAGACATTTTAACAATGTTGATTCTGTCAGTCCATGAGCATGATGTGTTTTTCCATCTGTTTACATCCCCTGCAATTTCTTTTCTCAGTGTTTCATAGTTCTCCCTATATAGGTCTCTCACCTCCTTAGTTAAATATATTCCTAAGTATTTTATTTTCTTCGATGCTATTATGAAAGGTATTGTATCTTTGATTTGATTCTCAGCTTGATTGATATTGGTGTGTATGAAAACCATTGATTTGTGTGCATTGATTTTGTAGCCTGAGACTTTGCTGAATTCATTATAAATTCCAGGAGTCTCTTGGTTGAATCTTTGGGGTTTTCTAGATATAATATCATATCATCAGTAAAGAGTGATAATTTGACCTCTTCTTTCCCCATTTGGATACCCTTGATTTCCTTCTCTTGTCTGATTGCTCTGGCAAGGACTTCCAGCACTATGTTGAATAGAAGTGGTGACAGAGGACAACCTTGTCTGATTCCAGTTCTGAGCGGGAATGCTTTCAATTTTTCCCCATTCAGTATGATGTTGGCTGTCAGTTTTTCATATATGGCTTTAATAATTTTAAGGTATGTCCCATCTATGCCTATTTTGTTAAGAGTTCTTATCATAAAAGGGTGCTGAATTTTGTCAAATGCTTTTTCTGTGTCTATTGAGGGGATCATATGGTTACCTAACTCCAGTGAGGATGGCTTTTATCAAAAAATCCCAAAGCAACAGATACTGGCGAGGATGCAGAGAGAAAGGTACACTTTTTTTTTTAAATGTTGAATTTATTTATTTATTTATTTACTTTTGAGACAGAATGTCACTCTGTTGCCTGGGCTAAAGTGCCATGGTGTCTGCCTAGCTCACAGCAATCTCAAACTCCTGGGCTCAGGTGATCCTCCTGCCTCAGCCTCCCAAGTAGCTGGGACTACAGGCATGAACCACTATGTCTGGCTAATTTTTCCTGTATATTTTACATTGCACAGCTAATTTTTTTCTAATTTTTTTAGTAGAAACAGGGTCTCGCTCTTGCTCAGCCTGGTCTCGAACTCCTGAGCTCAAATGATCCACCTATCTCGGCCTCCCAGAGTGCTAGGATTACAGGCGTGCACCATTGCGCCCGGCCAGAAAGGTGCACTTATACACTCTTGTTGGGACTACAAACTAGTTCAACCACTGTAGAAAGTAGTATGGAGACATCTCAAAGAACTAAAAGTAGAACTACCATTTGATGCAGCAATCCCACTACTAGATATTTACCCAAAGGAAAAAAAGATATTTTATAAAAAAGACACTTGCACTCAAATGTTTATAGCAGCCTAATTCACATTCACAAAAATGTGGAATCAACCCAAGTGCCCATCAGTACATGAGTGGATTAATAAAATGTGGTATATGTATACCACGGAGTTCTACTCAGCCATAAAAAAAAATGGTGACCTAGTATCTTTTATAACAACTAGATGAAAGCAGAGGCCATTATTCTTAGTGAAGTATTGCAAGAATGGAAAAACAAACACCACATGTACTCAATACTAAATTGGAACTAATTGATCAACACTTATGTGCACATAATTCAAGGAAAATCAAGTAGGTGGGAAGGGGGAGTAGGGAATGGGTAAATTCTCACCTAATGGGTACAATGCACACTAACTGACTGAAGGACACGCTTATAACTTCAACTCAAACCATACAAAAGCAAATTATGTAACCAAAACATGCGTACCTCTGTAAAATTCTGAAATAAAAAAAAAAAAAAGAAACTTGCAGTTGAGAGCATAGCGCTATCAGATTTTTCTCTCAGATCTCTTGATTGACCTAAACTCCTAATAGATATGGATTCAAAATAATGGAAAAAGGCAAAGAAAAATGCCCCCTTTTATAAAACAACAACAGTACAACTCATTGTAAGACCCTTATTGGTTTAAGACAAGCAATTTAACGTACAAAGCCAAGGCTCAACTGGTAATAAAGAAGAAAGCCTTTGAAAACAACTCAGAGGATGGCAAAAAGTTCCTTTCTCTCCCTCCCTCCTCTCTCTGTTTTTTCTTTCTTCAAATACAAAACCTACATTCCCCTTTTTTGATCACATTCTTTGTGATATGTGGGGCATATTCTTTTTAAAATTTTTTTATTTTTAATCATTATAGGTACATAATATTTGTATATATTTATAGGGTACATGTGAAGTTTTGAGACAATGTATAACAATCAAATCAGGGTACTTGGGGTATTCATCACCTCAACTCAAGCATTTATCATTTTTTTGTGTTAGGAACATTCCAATTCCACTCTTTTAGTTATTTTAAAGTATACTCTAACTTACTGTTGACTATAGTTACTTTGTTGTGTTATCAAATATTGTCCATTCTATCTAATTATCTAATTATATTTTTGCACCCATTAACCATCCCCACTGTATGTCACATTAGTTTCCCATATATTAGCAATGTAAATGACAATAAGTATCATTATAATATTTAGTAAATGGCCATATAGAGATTTTCCAAAAGGATTGCTGCCTTCCAAGTCCAGTTAACTTTATGTTCACCATTCTGTTTAGAAACACTCTTCAGTGTAGAAATTTTCCTGGAATAGTGTTGCTCTTGCTTACCCCATATTGGAGATGAGTATTATACCTTATTCATTCTTTCTGTCTTTTGTTCCATCTCCTACCCAGTGATTGTGTGGGAAATATTTTGACAAGTCTAATGCTTTCAATCGAAGTACAAAGCTCTATACCAAAAGCAACAGAGTAAAAGAAAAGAATCACTTCTAAAGGCTTCATCATTTGTCAGTTCAGAGAAATGTGTTAGGTTTTACACCTGATTAGTAAGTTTTTCATCCAATATTTCATGACATGTTTGTTGTCACATTATGTAATTTTTATTTTATTTTTAAAACTTTTTTGGCAAAATGTGGAAAGATGAATACCCAGCACTCATATTGTCTATTTGGATAATTCACACACTTTTTGGTTCTAAATTTGAAGTAGTATTTTCCTATAACTTTAGATTGGGACATTCATTTCTCTTGTCATTTCAGAGTATAACATTAAGTTAGAAGGAAAATAGCGTCAGGAGGTAAGTAAGGCACATGACGTATTTCCATTTCTTCTACTCTCTGTGACCATAATGTCCCTGTGTATCTAAAATTACATTCTAAAAGGACATCTGAAATCATCTGGTGGCACTCCTCTTCTTTATAGATGAGCAAACTAATGCTCAAGGAGCCAGTATGGTCTTGTACAAGAGCATGAGTTTGGGAGTCAAACAGAACCAGGCTTGAATTCTGTATTAGTAACTGTGTAAACTTGGTCAAGTTACTTAAATTTCCTGAGACTTGGTGTGCTCCTCTGTGGAACAGAGATAATAATATTTATTTGCTAAGGATGCCACAGAGGATTTAATTAAAATCATGTATTTGAACGCCTGGTAAAGAGTAGATACTTGGTACTTATTAGTTCCCTTGCCTTTTCACAGAAACAAAGTAAATTAGTGACAAAAACCTGCTTTAGATTTCAAGCAAAAAAGACTTGTATTTTTTGCTATTTCTGTAGCAGCTTGCTAATGAATCCCTAAGGAAGATTCAGTCTGGAATTGAAATCCCTCATTGTACCCTACTCATGACTTTTGTCAATGAACGAGACACTATTATCCAAGACTGCAGCCTCTGTTGTTTGTCCAAGTGGAGGGAAGAGATGCATAAATCATTTCCCAATTACCAATTATCAACAGCTCAAGCTAAGATAATAGTCCTAAACTGAGATAGACCTAATTGGATTACCAGTGACAGTTTACTAATCACTGAGTAAAATATTCTGGAGTTAATATCCAAATCTTCATTATGGACCCCATTATGCCAGAAGTCATTAACTTCTACCTCCTTAAGAACATATCAGCAGAAAATTCCCCAAATCCCACTTTTCAATCCCAATTAATTTCCTTGTCCCTTTTCCACCAAATAATTCCAATTACTGTATTTACTTTTTTTTCCATCGTAATTCATTCACAGATAATCTGTCCCTATCCACTGTTTTAACAATTTTTTTTGTAAGCTTTTTGGAACCTAGTTTTCCTGTGATAAAAATCTCTTGATCCTTGAATGTTTTCTTGGTTCTCTTCCGGTGTCTCAGCACAGAGCAATACCTTCCATCTCACTGCTCTAGCCCAGAAGCTGAAAAACTACAGCCCTGCAGTCCAAATCCAGCTCTTTGCCTGTTTATATACGACTGATAAGCTAAGAGGTCCTAATATTCTTATATGGTTAAAAAAATTTAAAAGAATAATATTTCATGACAAAAATTATGTGAAATTCAATTTCCTTGCTCATAAGTCTAATCGGAACATAGTCGTGCTCGTTACATACTGACTGTGGCTGCTGTGCATTGCAATGGCAGAGTTCAACAGTTAGAGCAAAAACCACACAGCCTGCAAAGCTTAAAATCTTTACTATCTGTTCCTTAACAGAAAAAAATTTGTAGACCCCTCCCAGACTCTCAAAAGTCAGCTCTCTCTTTGACCTCTAAAATCAATCTTGTCCATTGTCCTCAGTGTATATTTCTCTGATCAGCCAACTCTCTCCATCCTAGACAAGCTGCTATCATATTTCACATGCACTACTGTAATGCCTCCTAAATGGTCTCCTAATAATATATCCCATCTATTCCCCATGCAGAAAGAAAACTATAATATTTGATCATACCACTTATCTGCTTAATATCATTCAATTCCTTCCCATTGCTCTTAGAATAAAAAACAAAATTCTTAATATGGCTTTCAGTGGCCCACAAGATCTGTGTTGTCTACCTCTGTTGTTCTACTTCTCTTTCTGAACCAGTACTCTCACCACATTGGATTTTCTTCTGTTCCTGCTCAGGGCCTTAGAACATGCTGTTCTTAACCAAGACCATTTACCCATCTCCTCCTTGCTAGCTAACTCTTATTTACGATTCACATCTAGACTTCTTCATGGACACCTTTCTCGATTTTCTTGGAGAGACCAACGTTTTTATTTGTTCTTATTGTGTCTGATCATTTTCTTTTTGAAACATTTATGACTCTTTCTAATTATAGTTACTTAATCAAAATCTTCCCCCCACTAGACTATAAGCTTTACTAGTGCAGAAACTATTTGTATTTTGCCCACCAATGTATTCTAAACACTCAAAAGAGCGCTTGACAACACAATGAGGCCTTAATAAATACTCACTGACAGAAAGAACACACAAAGAAGCACCTGCTCTCTGATCTTCCTAGACTTTTCCTGAGGAATTGAAAGCTTTTCCCCCACTTCCACTTTAGATCGTGAGCCTCCTGAGGGCAGGAGCCAGATCTGTTTTCCTGTGGACCTTTTCATTGTTATACCTCCAAGCACGTGACATGTAGTCAGTGCTCAATAAATATTTGTTGAATCAACAATGAATGAGTTTCTCTTTACTCTCAGATCTCACAAGAGGGGCTATATTTCTAGCTACTGCTACCTCAAGACAATTTTTCCATCATCGTCCCTCAATTATTTCTCCTCTTCTAAAGTATATTTCGATGTAAAATTTTGTATTTTGCAGAGGGCTGAATGATACTTAGTTCAACCCTCATGTCAAGACCAACATGACTTTGATGCTATTGCTTATGTGATTTTCCACCTCTCCTTATCACAGCCATCTTTTGGCCCTATGTTCTCCCACTCTCCTCATTTTTTTTTATTTTTTTTCTTTTATTTCAGCATATTATGGGGGCACAGATGTTGAGGTTACGCATGTTGCCCTTGGTCCCCCCCACCACAAGTCCGAGTTTCAAATATGTCCATCCTTCGGGTGGTGCACATTGCACTCCTTGTGTATACAAATACCCGTCCCCTCCTCCCTCCTCCCCCCTCC
>NW_012155840.1:8479719-8540585 GCF_000956105.1 Propithecus coquereli | reverse complement strand
CAGAAACTTTTCAAAAGAAGACAGAATAATGGCCAGCAAACATATAAAAAAATGCTCAACATCTCTAATCATTAGAGAAATGCAAATCAAAACCACTCTCCTCATTATAGTGCATGTGTTCAGGGGTAGACTGCTGAATTATTTATAGTCCTCTGTTTGGAGCACATTTTCATTATTTTTTCATGCCAAGTGTCTCTCTAGTTTTCTTTTCTTATTTTTTTTATTTTATCCTCAATTATTTCAGTACATAGCTCACAATTCTTTTCTCCATTTCAATCCCTAGTCATCGATGTCGATGACTTGACCATCTGCGGTGCTGACTGTTGCATTTGGTCTCACTGTGCTTTTCCCTTCCCAATAGCAGTGACACTGCTCCACCTCAAAGTTCTCGGACTCTTACAGTCCCTGTTTGAAAGCCTTTCGTTCTATCACCTGTCCATTTCCTTCACTCTAGTCAGTTCTATAATATATCCTCATTGAAATTTTTCTTTTGAACACTTGAAGTCTCTTAATCCACCGATCTCGTGGTGCCTTTATTGACATCTCATCCTCAATGACCACTTTTTGTCAGTGGGTCACAGCATAGCCATGAACACAGCATCAGCCACCAGCCAGAAGAAACTCATATTGCCTTCTGTGTCTACACTCAATCTCAGGAAACCAAGTGTTGGTTTATCAAAAGCTTATGCTCACTGACCTCCACTGTGCTGTTCCTACTACTCAGTAAGGGTATGATGAATCACTCATTACTTTTAGAGACCTGAATTCCTCCATGAAAACCCATAGATCTAGCAGATGCCTTAACTTCAATTTTGCTTAAAGAATTCAGGCCTTTATACGTCATCCCTTCTTTCTACCTCAAATCTCTTGGGATCTATGTTTTTCTTTAGCCTCTACCTGCTTTCTACCTCTGCCCCTCCTAATTTCTGACAAAGAAGAGAATTCCTCTCCCCTGCCTTTCCTCCATGTTCACATTTCCAACTTCCAGGACTTGCTTTTTTCTAACATTTTCATCTTCAAATTCTACTTCTCCTGGCTCTTTCCCCTTGCCTACAAACATTTTTAGCTCTTGCCTAGACTACAAATCTTTCCTCTATTATCTTCGAAAACTACCATTTCATCTTTTCCTATCTAATATATTAATATTAAAAGAGTAGTCTCCATTTCTCACTACCAGCTTACTCTCAACTACTGCAAATGGATTTAAATCCCAACTGGTTTCTGAAACTGCTGTATTTAAGGAGAATAGTGACCTGTGGTTACAAATTACAGAGGTCTGAGTTCTTATCCCTTTCAACCTGTTTGAAATATTGGACTCCACTGGCTACCTACTCTTTCTTAAAACCCTCCCTTGCCTTAGCATGAGTGGTACTAACTGATTCTCCTCCTACACTGTTGACTGCTTCTTGTCACTTCTCACCTCTACTCTGGCAAGTACCTTCATTTTGCTTAATATTGTAGGTATTTGTTTCTCTCTCCCCAAACCTGTGGCTTTTTCAGGTTGTGAACTTTGCAAGCAGAACTGTACTCTTATTTCTCTTTGACTTCCTGCAGCAGAGTCTACCATAGCAGGGATAAAATAAAAAAATTCACAATAAATATTTATCATATTGCATGAAAGAGTGGGATTCTAAGCTTTTTAAAGCAGGAGAGCCTTTGGCACAGTCTTAGTCTGGTATCTTATTCAATGAAATAATTTCAGCATAAATAATAATTAGGACCACTTCTAAATTGCACTACAGTGTCTGAAAAAAGCAAAAGGCATTTAATTTTTAATATGTAGCAAATATTATTCAAATCCTCTTTTGTCTATTACTTTCACTCTCTCATTATCCTTTCCAAAATAGCAGCTGCACTTGAAAATCAATCTTTCTCTGTCTCTCTCTCATTCTGGAGATAGATATGTATAGATATAGATGTTTTATGTATATTTGCCTATCTTATACCTCTTTCAATCATATGAGTTTTCTTTCTGTTTCACTTTAGAGTAAATTGCTTAGGAGAGGCAGCAGATTAATAGCTTTGGATAGTGATGATGGATGCTATTCGAAATCACACTTTCTGATGATACTTTGTTATTCTCCAAGAATATATCATCCTTATTCTACAAACTTGTCTCATAAAAATCAATGGACCTTCTCTAAGACTTTATTTTTTTAAGGCCAATGTATATGAGTAGTAATTTTCAGAGAAATGGAAGGCAGATGAGAGATGGAAAATCAAAAAATTCCATACACAGTAGAAAGGAAGTTTTCACCAAGATGATGATGATCGGCAATTAATCAAAGTTAGTGACTCAAATAAGAGTTTAGTCACATTAGTATGCTACAATAAACTGTGAGATATATAACAAAAATGTATTACTAAGTGCTAATGTTTACAAAGGTTTTATTTTTAATTTCTTATAAATCATAGGGGATTTAAGATTATCTTTAAAACAAGATTACTTCTGCTCAATTGCATTCTACTAAATTTTCTTTGAGGGAGAGAGAGTCTGGCCAGGAGATAAAGCTTTTAGGATCACTAATTGCACAGTAAATAGCCTGCCTTGACTATGTTGAAGCCTATGAGAAACCGTGTTGATATACTAACAACAGACGTAAATGAATGAATATATAAATACAGGGCTCTGTGCAGTGGAGTTTGATATCTGGTAGTAAGGCAAGGATAGTGAAAGACAGATGGGTCAACACATATGTCTGTGTTTTACTAGGGGAAAATATATTGTCAGGGCACCTGAGTCATATTCTCATTATTCCTCCTACCATACCCTAAACTCAAGGGTATGAACCTTGAGATAAGGCATGGTGAGACAAACCACATCCTTTTAACTTTTTCTGTTTTTCTTTCTGCCTAACAGATAGAAGCCCAACTAGTGGAATAGTGAGGTAGCACCCAGGCATTTGGACCAAAACCAAACACAAGTGAGACAGAATAAGGGAAATTCTTTGTCAGAGGGCAGAATCTGCATTTGGACCCTACCCTGACTATAGGAAGCACTAATCTGAATCTCATTAAGTTCAACATTTCTTATTCAATTGGGCAGATATTATCCATAGATCGCTTCTGTTACCTTTGCCTGGGGTCCCACCTGTTCTTCGTATTTTACAACTGAATAAAACTTGAAGTAGATGGCTTTAAGTATAACTACTTAGTATGATAAATAAAAAAATCCTGCTTAATTTTAGTTATCGAATTTAATTAATACTCCCTTCTTCCATAAACATCATATACAATAAATAGAAAGGAAAAGTAGAAACAGAAAGTAAACAATACGGATAAGGAGAAGAATGCAAATGTGATAACCATGGGAGTTAACATAATAGCCATGATTAACTTTCAAATTAGACTCTGATATCTGGGCAGCTATTATAAGACAAAAAAGGATCACCCTTTGATCACCTGTAGCCTTTTGTGGCAATGCACCAACTTCTGCATCACGTGAGAGTTTGTTAGAAATGCAAATTCTCAGTACAGCCATTATGGAAAACTGTATGAGGGTTCCTCAAAACTTTAAAAATAGAACTACCATGTGATCCAGCAATCCCACTTCTGGATATATACCCAAAGGAAATAAAATCAGTTTGTTGAGATATCTGCACTTTCATGTTCATTGTGGCATTATTCACAATAGCCAAGATATAGAATTAACCTATGTGTCCATCAATGGACAGATGGATGAAGAAAATGTGGTACATATACATAATGAAATACTATTTCGCCCTTTAAAAGAAGAAAATCATGTCGTTTGTGACAACATGGATGAACACAGAGGACATTATGTTAAGTGAAATAAGCCAGGCACGGAAAGACAAACATTGCACGATCCCACTTATATGTGGAATCTAAAAAAGTTGAACTCATAGAAGTAGAGAGCAGAATGATGGTTATCAGGGGCTGGTAGGGGTGATCTGGGGAGATGTTGATCAAAGCATACAAAATTTCAGTTAGATTGGAGGAATAAGTTCAAGCATTCTATTGTACTTCAAGGTGACTATAGTTAATAACAATGTATTGTAGTCTTAAAAATCACTGCAAAAGTGAATATTAAGTGTCCTCACCAGAAGAAATAAGTAAATGAGTTCATACATATGTTAATTAACTCAATTTAGCCATTCCACAGTGCATAATATTTCAAATCATCATGTTGTGCTTAATAAATATAAAATTGTATATTTTTATATGTCAATCAAGAAAAATAAATGAATAAATCAGAAAAGGAAATACAAATTCTCAGGCCCCAGTCTAGCCCCACTGAATCAAAATCCTTGAAAATGGGGTCCAGGAATCTTCGTTTAACAAGCCCTCCAAGAGATTCTGATGAACATTAAGATATAATTGGGGCTCATAAATTAGGAAAAAGATCTGGGGCAGCAACAGACCACCAGCAATGTGCTTCAGCCTCAAGAGCTGAGTGAGCAACCTTGATTGGAAAGAACCATGTCAGAGCCAGCTGGCAGACCCCAGGCAAGCATGAGTATTCTGGGCACAGGGACTCCACTGTGCGGTTGCCAGAGCCGACCTCTCAGAGAAGCACCAGGGCTAGCCGAGAAACAAATGCCACTTCTTTCACTTCTTTTTCTTCTCTTTCCTGACCCAGTGGCATTGGTGACCTGCCTGCCAGATTTAATTACAGGCTGGGAGAGAAGGTTTGGTATTTGGATTTGGTTCCCTAGGGAAATAATGACTTACTTCAGCTGGTGAGATGTGTGCTTTCGGAATGGCAGCAGGACTGCATGCACGGGGAAGCCTGAAAGATCAGCACCCTCCGTAAGAGCTTCCCATTAGCCTTTAGGAGCTGAAAATGGGATGAAAAATGACCAAGAAATTAAGTTCACCTTGTTGGGATTTATGGCACAGCCAGGAATATTTGTAGGAAACCTAGAAACCTGTCCAAGTCCAGCACCAGCCCCAGTCCACACACAGACCTGGAGACTGTTGCTTGCTTATCACACAGTGGTTAGCAACATATAATGTGCATAGTAGGTGCACAGTTCTAGACCTATATTTCCCAAATATCAGCCTACTACTTTGTCTTTATTCATTTAATATCCTTATTCTATTATGGGTACTTAACGCAGATGTCAGAGTAAAGGTCGTTTCCCCAAAGCATCATAATTACACATATGGGAATATAAAATTACATGAGAAATGCCATTTCTTTCATAGGGTTGATAACATAAATATTATCCATTCTTCACTTGCACTGAAACAATCAACTAAGATCTCAAATAGATTGATGAGTAAAGTGAAAACAAAAATTTGATCTCCATTAGATGAATTTTAAAAATAAAAGGCAAGTAGCTAAGGATGAATCAGGCAGACCTGGCTTTAAATCCCAGTTTAACCACTTCTTAGCTAAGTAGCCTTGGATAAGTTTACTTAAACTTTCTGAGTCTCATTTTCTTCTCGTGTTAAAAAAATTCTCTCCCAGTTGTGTGAAGATTAAAAAAGAAAATAAATACAATGGACATAATATAGTACTGACTTCTGGTAGCCAATGAATAGAAATAATACTATTAGCAATAATGACTATAAAAGACTTAATTAGAAACACACAGAAGATAAGTATTTACATATACACACTTTATACGTGTAACTACAATTTATTTTTTAGGAACACATTCTACAAAGATGGAACACAGGGTTGAAAGGTGTGTTCCTTGTGATAAAAGAAAATCCTATTTGCTTTCCAATAAATTGCATTTCAGGTAATCAGGGAAAATCATTGTCAAATAGTTTATAAATAAAATCAAAATAGATACAAATGAGGAAACTCGCCTAAAATAACTGCCTTATTAATCAGCATGGAAGGAAAAAAAATTGAGCTTCTGCTTAAAAGAGGCTTAAACTAAATACAAACTATTTATAAGTAAGCCTTCATTAAGTTTGAATACTTTAAATACATAATTCTGTGTGCTTACAGACTCTTTCACGTTACAAAAGATGCTGGAGAAACATACAAAGAGATATTTGCCTACCCATGCAAATATCATAACAGCATTATTCACTATATCTAAAAGATAGAAGCAACTCCAATGCCTATCGGTGGATGAATGAATAAAGAAAATGTGGTATACACATACAATAGAATATTATTCATCCTTTAAAAAGAAGAAAATCCTCTTCCATGTTACAACATGGAAGAACCTGTAGGACATTATACTAAGTGAAATAATCCAGCCATGAAAAAACAGATGCTGTATGATTCCACTTACAAGAGGAACCTAGTGTAGTCAAGCTACAGAAAGTAGAATGGTGGTCATCAGGGGGTGTAGGAAGGGGGAAATGGGGAGTTGTTTTTCAATGGGTACAAAGTTTCAGTTTTGCAGGATAAAAATTGTAGTGATCTGTTGCATAACATTGTGAATACACTTAATACTAGTGAACTGTACACTTAAAAATGGTTATGATGGTAAATTTTATGTTATCTGTTTTTACTACAATTAATCTTTGCCATTTTCATACATTTTCTTATGAATCAAAAGGCACACTAATAGACTACCTTTATGTTGGATAAATCATGTCAAATTTTTGCCTAGAGCCTGAGATGCAGTTCCCATAAGAAACTCCATCTTCCTCTTAAATTTAAACGTTTCAGTCACAAAGAGAATTAAAATGAACATGAAAAACTAGTATTAATCCTTCCTCATATTTTAACATGCCCTTTTTATGTTTAAAATGAAAGAATCTAACTAAATGAAGTTAATTTTTAAATAGAAAATTAATTAGAACCCAGAGATACAAATAGTAAGAACTTAGTGTTTGGTTTGGTCTTTGCAACTGCTAAGAAAGAAAATGCTCATTTCCCACAATCTAGTCCAAACTGGAAACCTATTTGGATGAGTGACCTATTATGATAAGAAGTCTCTGGTTACAGCTCTTACAAAACTTCAATTTTCTTTCAACACAACAGGCATCACTTGTGACAGTCCTGTTCCACAGGAGACAGAAGCCCTTACAAATTTGCTATCGTTCAATCAGTCCCATTCTTTGCTTTAGAGGTCAGAGGTCCTGAGGTTATAAAGTTGATGTGAACATTTTGATGATGTCCAGAGAGAGAACCTGGCTTTACCTGCAGAGAAAAAATAAGAGAGAATTTATTACTTTAAAATATTCTGGATAATCTGTTATTGTTCCCTAAAGAAACAAAATGGGACAACCAGTACAGTGGAAGATGTATTGGATTTGACACTAGAAGTCATTGATTCAAGTTCCAGATCTTTTCACTAATTTTTTGAGCCTAAATGAGGTATATGAAGTGTCTGAGTTTTCATTTCCTCCTAGCAAGATCCAGTACCACTTTTAGACACTGAATTTTGGAGGGCTCCTATCTAGTCAGAATATGGTTTCCCTTCCCGCAGGACTAAGAGTCAAAGGGACCAAGGAAATCCAGGCTCACCTAGACCTTCTCCAGACCATGGTCTGAGACGCAGGTCCCCAGCTGGACCCAAGCCCTATTGCAGGGCTGCACAAGCATTTTCCCTAGCCCATTCTCCTGAGGGCACAGCCCAGTCCCAAGAAGTGGCCAAGGAGGGTTTATTTGCATGGGGTGTGGACAGACCTTGGACTTACAGCCTGGAGTGTCCATATACAAGTTTCAAGGCCCCTTTTGGTGTAGGCCTGAGGTGGGGGGAGTGAGGGCAAAGCAAGGGAGCAGGCCATGAACTGGAGGTTTCCATTTGCATTTTGCCTGGGGCTTCACAAATGTCATGGGTATGTCTGGTGTATCTGCTTTTCTTACTGTATTGTTCCTTCCTAACAAGATACTGAACAGCTGTTCTGATGCAATCAATGTAGGCTCCATTAATGGAGAGATAAGGTAGGCCACGCCTTATGTCCTATCACAGTCTAAAGGGGAGGCCTCTAATTATGGATATATACTTTCAACACAGTGTGTAAAGGGCTATAAATTTCCACCTTCCCCTTTACCCTCTGCATCAGCTCAAATGACAACAGACCCCTCAATCTGCCTCATCCTGCAATCATTGGAACCAAAGTCAATTAAGATCACACTGTGTGGGAAAAGATTTCCATGGGAATAAGATTGTGCATACAAGTTAATCGCACTTTGTGTATATAATACAGGTCACATTTTTCTTCCCCATTCAGCAGAGACATCACAGCAGAGAGGTCCAGAGCCACCAACTCTGTAGTCATAAAGGCTGAGGTTGAACTCCTTTTTGCCATCCACTATGTGACTTATGATTGATATCTTCTCTAAGTTCAGTTTCTTAATTTGTAAAATGAAGATAAAGCTCTCTCCTTCCTATGCAAAATGGAAAAATACTGTAAGGATTATATGAAATAAAAATTTTAAAGTACTTAGCATAGGACCTAGTGTATAGTAAATACTCAATAAATGATAGCTATTATTAAAAAACTGAAGAATCAATTGGACTTATGTATCATTTCTTCATATGCACAGCTTATATTTTCTCTAAAATTCTATGTTGCATTTTCTAAGAGCTACTGCAAAACAAAATTTTATATAAGCTAAAGAAGCAGCTTTTAGCTTTTATTGTTTTTGCTTGATTTAACTTCTTTGAGAGTAGAGATTGAGTCTTATCTCTGTTTTTTCTCTTTATACTTAGTATAGTCCTTGGCATAATATCTTTTGGTTGAATAAATAAATTCAAGAGAGAGGGAAAAACATTTTCAAAGTCATATTCCATGTCTATGATCACCTACATTAAACTGAAAACAAGACAGTGATTGGAATTTCGCTAAAGGGAGATACAATAGAAGCTTTACCCTCTCTGCCACCCCCTACACCCGCAACCAGAACAATCTGAGTATCCAAGACATTTCTTAGCTAACTCTTCTAGACTGTAAATTTCAATGGGGACATTGGCAATAAAATAATTTCTGTATCTTGATTGGGTTTACATGTTTAGCTTTCATGGAGTGAAGGAGAATCTTCTAAGAAATACCATTTAACTGTATTATCAGTTGAATGTTTATCCAAAATATGACTAGAAGACATACTTTTAATCTTTTTCTGAAGTATACATATGTGAAATAAAAGACACTAAAACCAAGAAATGCAGAAACTTCAAGTGATTGCCATCCCTCCCTCCCAACTCCTATAGGAACATATACCTGAAAATATATTAGAAATGAATGAAGAAGATAATTAAATATTCAAAATTCTCTTATGCATAACTTTTTAAGAGAACAGACACTTGAGTGCTATATTTCAGAGATATTGGAGATCACATAATGTCCTATTCCTTTTATATCCAGCTTGGTTTAATATAAAATTCTTGGGTTTCACTTTTATTTTTCTTTGAAAGAGATGCAGTTGTCACTCTGTGATCTTTCAGAATTGATGTTTACACAGAAAAAAATCTGATAATAACCTGATGTTTGCTTTTTTACAATAAGTTGTAATAAGTGTTTGTTTTGTTTTGTTTTTTCCTTGTTTAGATGCTTGTAGATTTTATACAGTTTAACATTTTGTCACTTTCTGTGCTGGCATTGGTTTTTTGGTGTTAATCTTCATTTAATTAGTCTGTGACTTAAATGAATATGAAGGGAACTTGAGTCATAGCTGGAGGCAAGATAATGTGTAAGTAGAGGGGCAATCCTGGAGAAGGGCCGAAGGGTAGGGGAGGGTTTTTACTCATTGTATGCCATTAGAATGGAGACGTGAAAGTGGTCTAAGTTCCAAGCTATGACAAATTCTGGAATGAGAACGAGAGTACCTGTGGCCATCAGGAACATGCATGGGAACTAAGGGAACCACAAGAGAATCCCTCCAGGAGTCAGAGGATGGAGACACGATGGAGCGCTGAATGTGCGTCTTGGGCTAGTGGCCACTGACAGGTGAGGAACCAGGAGGCATCAGCAGGGCCTTCCAGACCTCAGTAGTAGTTGGTGTTGGAAAAGTGCCTGAATTATGGTTCCTGGAAGACCTGGGGAGATATAAGAGATAGGTGGGAGGCAGGGCAGATTTGTGTAAACACTGGGAATCAGGACAAAAGTATAGATTCACTGAAACTAACGTCCTAAAACTTTGGGTTCAGGGGTCTACAATAATACCAAACCTAATTGACTGGTAAAGAACGGGCTCAAACCTCAATGGTGCAGAGTTAGCAAACGACCGGCTTGCCTACCTGGCCTGGAGTAAGCAGAGAATGAGAAAAATCTTAGTGGGAAGAGTGGAGAAGGGTGATGATTTTTAAGTGCTACCTACGTATGTGCTGCACAAGCTTCTTTAGGCGCCTCACAACCCCTTCATGAGGTAGAAATCATAATCCCATTTCAGAAATGAAAAACTGAGGTTTTTGAGGTTAAACACCCGTGAAAATGTCACGTAGTCTAGCACATTCTTGGTTCATGTTATTTATTGCTCTTTCTAGGAATATTTTTAGCTTTTTGATAGTTTCATAAATATTTTAGCAGAAATTCTCTAGAAGAGATTCTGGTGTCTTCTCATTTTACCAACTTCATATAAGACTCCTACATACTTTTTTGCAGTACACATGGTAAAGTCCATTTGGCCATCTAGGACAGTGGTTCTTGAACTTCAGTGTGCACAAGAAACACTTGGGGAGCTTATAAAACTTGCAGACTCCAGAGAGTTTCCCTGAGTTCCAGGAGATCTGCGGTAGGGTCCAAGTGTCTGCATTTAGACAAGCACCAGAGGTGAATTCAAATGCCAATCATCTAGGGACTACACATTGAGATAGACTGTAATAAATGAAGCAGTATAGAAAGTAGAATTTACCTCCACATTTAGCCCATGGCATCTGTTCCTCCAACATCATTTTATTACAGAATGAAAGCAGTAGCCATGGAACTGCCCTCATTGCCCTTCAGGTGCTGAAGGGAGGGGAGAAAAGGAGGAGAGGAGAGTGTGAAAGCTGGTAAGATGTAGGTCAAGAAAGAGCCATGGGATGCTCTTACACAATGCTGCTTTGACTGGCAAATACTGGATTACAAGGTCAAAGCCAGAGTGGTCTGGAACTTCTCCAAAGCATTACAGATGAACCTAGAGGCCAACTTAAACAGGAAATATCTATTAGCAACTTAATATTTTGTATTCCTTTTAAAAAAATAGTTCTGAGGCAAAAGCTAATCATTTGTTAGCTTAAGTAAAAATCCGGTGGTTTATTAGAGCTTTCCTTATATTAAAATAATGAGTACTATTGGGTTCATGACTGAAAGAAAATATATATATTTATTTTATGTAAAGTATATATTTATATTATATATAAGCTATCAGATATTTATTTACTCTAAAGGTATTTTAATTGATAACAAAGTGTATGATTCAAAATAACACATCTTTTAGTAGCAATTTCATGTTTCCAGATACAAACCCAAACTTTTAAAAATAGAACTTTTTTACTCTTGTGCACACACAGGATACCTCACTTAAATGTAAGAGATTGATTCTTGAAAACTTGCTAGAAAATGGACTTCTAGAAACCTGAGCATATTGAAAACTTTCCATTTACAGGAATTCTGTAATCAATCCTGTGGAAAAGAAAAAAGTAACCACCTACTAATTTATCCGCCTCGGTAAATCTGGACTTAATTTTGCTTCCATGAGTTTATGCAAATTTGACAGCATTTGGAATACTACAAAATAAATTAGGACAAGTAAAAAGTGACTTCGGAATGAAGAATTTTATAGCAAGGGAACAAGATGATATGGAAAATTTTATTTGAATAAGAAACCCTAGAAAAAACAATCTTAACTTTGCAATAAATCAATATTTACAGTAAGAGGATAGCTAATGTAAGTTATCACAGCAAAGTATAAAAATCAGTACACTATGTAATTTCATAATGCATTTCTCATGACAGAAGAATATACTGTTATCTGAAGACCATAACAATTCTACCAAAAAGAAGATTACAGCTGGGAGTGCCAGGTGTCAAATTAATGAAGGACTTTAACCATCAAAGACGGTGGATTCAGTGCATCTGGCTTTTTTCATGGAACCTGGCAAAACATCACTAGTCCTAATCCTACAAATGTAGATGTTTAAAACAGGTTGAGGCAGTAACATTTTATAGGCCAGCATGAAAAGAAAAGCAATTATAGGAATGATATAATTACAGGATAATGAAAACATAAACACCATTAATGCATTCATTTCCATATTTAGAGTTTTTTCTATGGTTGGATTACCAACTTATAAGTGCAAGATTTTAATTACAAAATCATCTAGATTTAAAGAAATTTATCCATCCTAATACAAACACACACTGGATTTGATTGTTTTTATGGAAGATTGGTATAATTGGCCATTGAAAAAAATAGAAGATTTAGAAGGATTTTTACCAAACCCAGGGGGAGAGAGAGAGAAGAAGCAGCTGCCACTTTGGACTTGTTAGTTACTTACAAATTAATACATTATCAGGAGTAACTGTTCATTTTTATTGCCCTCTTGAAGCCACTGATATATTCTTTCTTCAACTCCTGTTAAACTTCATGCTTATTGGGAGACAACTGTTTGTTCTTGGCAAGCTACTTAAACTTTCCAATTCAGTTTCCTCACCTGTAAAATGCAGACAATAATGGCTATTTCAGAGCGTTGTTTTAAAGAGATAATCCAGAAGTGCTTTACATAGTACAAGACTCAATAAATGACAGTTATGAGTTTAACACTTGAAGGAAAAAGCAGTCAGAAAGAGGTGCATTTTGATCATCTAATGCAGTCCCTATTAATATGGTTGAGAGCCAGCTCCTCATAGCAAAGTCTGCTCACAAATTCATGACATCAGCAACAGTTACAAAATGAGTTCAAGTGTTGGTTACCAACTGAAATATGACTCCTGTTGGGGAGGTGTAAAGTAGAGTGTGTGTGTGTGTGTGTGTGTGTGTGTGTGTGTGTGTGATGTGTATGTTGTATGTTTAAACAGAACTATTCATTTTAATAAGAGTTAAATAAGTGATGTGGATTCTAAAAAGAATTTGTAGATACATCACAAGGGACCTCAGAGAAGCTGCTCTGTGCTTCTGGTGTACACGTGTGTCAAGGCTGTGGGATGGGCCATTCTAATGCTCCTTTTCCACAGGGAAGGTCACACTGGGTAGTCTGAGCCTTCGGTCTCTGGCTCTACCCTCCTACCTTCAGAAATTCACTCAACTTCACCTCAGACTGATGAGCTGCTTCATCCTTTTTTGTGGTTCCTAAAGTACTGTGGATTCATACAGTTCAACTTTACTCCTGTAAAATGCTTCTTTAAAAAATAATCATGTGGTCAAATATATCTGTAAAAGGTGGCATAGTAAAGCCTAACTTTTGGATATTCACACTCTATCATAGGGTATTAAAGGCTTCAAGAGGTTCTGTTTAACCCTGTAAAGGCAAATAAAAATCTCAGGGCCATCTCTCCAATTCCTTTTACAAAAGGGAAAGTCAAGCCTGGAGGCTGAGTCATGCAACATCCCCTTCCAAATGAATAGCTATTACTAACATTATGTGTTAGTCAGATCCCCCAGGAAGGTAAAAGGCCTCATGCAGCTACAAGGACTACCCCCCACAGATCGTTCATAAGGAAATTCTTTGCTGGCCTCCCCCAAACAAGGGCATGCAACTAGCAACTTTGGATCTGTAGGCTAAGTCCCTGTTCCTAGAACTAAAGTCTGTTTGATTCCACACTAATAATGTTGATCGCAAGTTTATCTTCCCAGGTGCAGAACAGACACAAGACAAGATCAATCATTCGTCTACCTACCCAGGGACATCTACATAATTGATTCTTCCTTTATTCCCTTTCTCACTTCAAACATTCACCTTATCTTATATAAAATGTATATTTCCTGGGCACTAACTAAAGTCTCACAAGAATGTAATCATTTGCCTCACTTCCCACCCCACCCTCTCCTTTTTCTTACTGTATGCTTTCTTCCCACAAATATTGTGTTCCCAAATACCTCTTCAGAGAGCACACAGACCACAGATACTTCTATGACTTGAGCTTTTCCCAGGTGCACCCTCAAACTTTGGCTTAATAAACATTCATTAGTTGAGATCTTTGCCTCAGTCACTTATTTTGGATTGTCAACCCAATTTCCTCAATACTATTTGCTCACTTAAATTTTTTTCATGTAATTTTATTTGATACCCTGCATAATTACTTTTCTGCAAAATATACTTTGGGAAACAGTAATTGAGACTTAACCCCCTTGCTATCACAAAGGTTAAATTGTTTTTAATGCAAAGATATTACTACAGCAGTGTAGCATTTTAACATATCTCTTGCATTTTTATTCCTTTGAGCATTTTCCATACATTCTTACTTTACTCTGTCACTTTTTCTTACATAAGGAGAATGAAACAGCATTCCATGGTGCCTAAGGAAATGAAACAGCATGAGTTTCCTTTCCTGGCTTTTGTCTGCTTTCCCCACTTTTAATAGATGATGTAGAGAGTTTTAGTGTCTCAAATTCTCTTGATATTAGATCTAAGGGGGAAAAAAGACAAAAGTCTTAGAAACAGGAGAACAGAAACTGATGGTGCTTATATTTTAAAATTTATACATTTGTGAACATTTTATCCGTCAAACATAAAGGAGCATAAATCCTCCGCGTATGTAAACCAAGCCACTATGCATCATATTCAAAGGTAACTTGAGTATAAAGCGTATACAACTCTTATGTACTCACCCTTCAGGTTCTGAGCTGGTCAGACATCCACAAATAACAGGGCTGTCTGAAGATTCCCAATTCTACCCCGCTGATGTCATATTTTATAGTGAATGTGGAGAAGGTATATATTACTGTTTCTCAGAAACAGCACACTGAACTTTGCCCTGCAGTAGCCACTTACAATTTACCTATGGACACGAACCTAATTGATGAAGACATTCTGGATTCCATCTCCCTTCAAAATGGAAGGAAAAATCAAAATGTATTGATTTTTCTCTGGGACTTGGGCTAGTTAGGGGTAAATTTTTCTCACTGTTGGTATAATGTTGGTATGTAGGATAAGAACTGCCAGCCCAAATACAAATTTTCATACAGTGTCTAGTTATATAAAACAATCTCAGTAGAATGCTAAAGAATCCTAAGGAATTCTTTATTTTGGGGAATTTTGGGGGAAAAATAACCAAAGATAAGTCTAGACGATAACAGACACAAAGAGATCAAACAAAACTGACAAGAGATATTGTTTGAACTATCAGCAAGTTTTCCCCCAGACTTTAGTTTCCAACCTCATTCAACTTCAGCAGAAAAAAGGGCAAGGAAATTCTGGTGGAACTAACTCATAAGATTTTTAAGGACAAGCATTTCATGAAACAACTCCCTGGTATCATCTTCCTGTTAGCCAAACAATATATTAATATATCTTTTAGTATGTAGTCCAGGCAGTTTCCAAGCTATGTAGGGTCCACAAGCCATGAACTCATTTCTCAATCTGGTGACACAGAATAGAAGAGGTATTCAATTGTAAGAAAAACAAATGCAAATAATACATAAATTTTTTATTGATGTCGAAGAACTAAATGTTTTTCTTTGGGCAAATAATTTCACCTTTCTGGGTCTCAATTTCTGCATCTTTGAGGTAATAAAGCCATACTAGATAATGTTTAAAGTTTTTTTCATCTTTTTTCTTTTTCTTTTTAAAATTTTTATGTAGAGGCAGCATCTCATTATGTTTCCCAAGCTGGTCTTGAACTCCTGGCCTCAAACAATCCTCCTGTCTCAGCCTCCCAAAGTGCTGGGAGTGTAGTGGTGAGCCATTGTGCCTATCCCTGGTTTTTTCCACCTGAAATTGCAAGATGTAATAACTCTATTTTCTATCATCTTTCTTTCTTTATTAAAAAAGTAGTTATTCTCAAACACCAGCATAGAGATTGGCTGTGTTGAAATCTTCCAATGATGGTTATAAAAATACAGATTCTTAGGCTCTGCTCCCAGAGATTCTGACTCAGTAGACCTGAGGTGGTGTTCAAAAGTTTGCATTTTTTTCAAAAAGTCTTCCAAGTAATACTTATCCTAACATGTAGCAAGGTGTGGGAACCACTAACCTAGAATTACAGAAATCAGGAGTAGAATTGGTATTGCTCATTTAGAGCAAATCATGTAGGATGTTTCAGTTGATAATAACAGAAAAATTGTGAGCCCGGTTTATACAATAAGGATATTTATAATCTCAAATCACTGGAAGCTTAGAAATTGGGCATATTTTAAGTTTTGGTTCCACCTTCCTCTGATTTGGTAGCTCTGTGTGTCTCTGGGAGTTGTTTTCAACCTCAGACTTTTAGTAAGTCCCTTTGTCTCTTGTGTTTCCTTTGGGGAAAAGAGGTGTTTCCCAAAGCTTTCCTGTAACAAAGTTGCATTTTGTTGACCAAAATTGGATCACAGATCGCATGCTCATTCATAAACTGATTACTGGCAAAGATTATAGCAGCAGTCCCAGACCTATTTGTTACCAGGGATTGGTTTCATGGAAGACAATTTATCCATGGACTGGGGCAGTGGGATGGGGGGGAAAGGTTTTGGGATGATTCAAATGCATTACATTTATTACATTTGCAGCTGCTCCCTGGCACTAGCATCACTGTCTCAGCTCCACCTCAGATTATCAGGCATTAGATTCTCATAAGTAGTGTGCAACCTAGATTCCTCGCATGCACAGATTACAGTAGGGTCACACTCCTATGAGAATCTAATGCATCCTTTGATAGGAGGTGGAGCTCCAGTGGTGATGCAAGCGATGAGGAGTGCCTGTAAATACAGATGAAGCTTCCCTTGCTCACCCGTTGCTCACCTTCCGCTGTGTAGCCCAGTTCCTAACAGGCCATGGACTGGTACTGGTCCACAGCCCAGGGCTTGGGGATTGTAGGGTTATAGTATTACTGAGAGCAATGGTCCTCCATGTTGGCTGCACATTAGGAAAATATTAAAAATTTGAATATCAGGATCTAAGCTCCTGAGTTTGTGATTAAATTGGTCTGAGGTATAAAATGTTCCCCAGGTGATTCTAATGTACAGCCAAATTTGTAAACCATTGTTTTAGACTAATCATCCAGCCAGTTGCTGGAAAGTCAACTACAATGACCACTAAAATCCTTTAAAATCCTTTAAGCAAAAAGTGCCTCTACTTTATACTGGCCCTACAAACACTTACAAGGCTTATAGACTTACCCAAGGTAAGAATAACCAGAAAGTGCCAGAAACTTGTCTTTTTTGACTCTTGGACTAGTGTGCTTTCTACCATGAGATGCCTACTTCTGTGTTTGGAGTCAGTATGAAGAGGAGGACGAGTCATGAAGAAAGCATTGCAGCTCATTCTT
This sequence comes from Propithecus coquereli, assembly GCF_000956105.1. Classification (NCBI taxonomy): domain Eukaryota; kingdom Metazoa; phylum Chordata; class Mammalia; order Primates; family Indriidae; genus Propithecus; species Propithecus coquereli. The sequence goes on along the minus strand of NW_012155840.1, from coordinate 8,523,323 downwards.
GGTGATTCCAACACCATTTAAATTTAAAATTGTCAACTAGAACTTGCTGTAGTCAGTGAGGGAAAAACCACTAAACAAAGTAAATATGTACAACAAGAGTGGCATCAAAGGAATGCTGAAAGAAAATGTTAACTTTTGTCATGATCTACCAGGGGATCATCACAGTAACAGCATGTCTTCTGATATGAATGGAGAAAAATTCTCCTTTTAGAAAATCTCTTCTTCAAAAATCTGTTGTTGATGAAAGAGGGGAGGCTCTATCAGAGGGAAAAGACCTCACTAAAGAAGGAAGAAAAACTTTAGATTTTTACATAATCTTTAAAATACATACTTTCCAAAAATAGTCATAGAATTTAACAAACTGGCTTTTAACCAAGAAAATATAATGCTGAGTTATTTATGTGCCTAAAATCACCAAGTAGATTTTCCTAACTATACATTCACATTATGTTGATAACTTTGAACTTTTTTGGCTTGCATTTGATAACCATTCAAGTTCTCATAAACGTAAATCAAAATGCCTTTTTTTTTTTGAGACAGAGTCTCACTTTGTTGCCTGGTCTAGAGTGCCATGGCGTCAGCCTAGCTCACAGCAACCTCAAACTCCTGGGCTCAAGCGATCCTCCTGCCTCAGCCTCCCAAGTAGCTGGGACTACAGGCACGCGCCACCATGCCCGGCTAATTTTATATATATTTAGTTGTCCATTTAATCTCTTTCTATTTTTTTAGTAGAGACAGGGTCTCTCTCTTGCTCAGGCTGGTCTCGACCTCCTGAGCTCAAAAGATCCACCTGCCTTGGCCTCCCAGAGTGCTAGGATTACAGGCATGAGCCACCACACCAGTCCCAAAATGCCTTTCTTGACATTTGCTGGTGAAGTCTTTGTTTTGGCTTCATTATAGATGGCTGTAATGAAAATGTGGAAAATTCTCCTCTCAGATTTCAAATTAACAAAAGATAAAAAAAAAAATAGAATTCCTTAAGCTAAAAAGATTTCAGCAAAGTAGTTATTATTAAAGTTGTAAAAATAAAAAAAGGAAATAAGGTAGGTGTAAACTAATTCACTTATTAATAAAATACTTATATTGAAAGCAAGAGGTGCCCTCTTAAATCTTGAATAAAGAGCCTCCAAATTAAATACTATTATGTTGCTGACATGAATGTTTGACCTTTACATTAGCTTAAAAAGTATATACAGGTTGAATACATGGTTTTAAAAAAATTTTATTAATAGAAAAACTCCTGAATGAAACAACTCTATTATCAGTCATTAGAGAAGAGTAAAGATTTATTATTACGAGAGAGTTTTATTCTTTTTAAAATGTATATGATAGTGGCAGTGTCAGAACCAAAAGGCTTGACCGGCAAAGAGTATGATTTTTTATCCTTACATTCTTAAGATACTCACTCTTGGTGCCACATTGATAGCATTGTTCGCTGAAAAGGAAATCATTCACACTTGTTAGCCCACCTCATGCTCATGTGACAAGTAACAAACGTTAGTTAGAGCATCAACAATAAACCAAGGGTTGTATCAGTCTCTGAACATTAGATACACATAATGATATTGGAAACACAAACCCCAACATTAAAGACTTCTTGTCTAGTGGGAGAAACAATTAAGCAAACCATCTGTGACAATTCAATATGTTATTCAACCTGACAAAGATAAGCATGGAAAACTGGAAATGCAAGCGGAGAAAATATACAAATTCAGTCAGGAGCATGGGGTGGGGATGGAGAATGGAGGATGTGATGATTTATTTTATATGTCAACTTGACTGGGCTCACGGATGCCCAGATAGCTGGGAAAACATTATTTCTGGATATGTATTTTAGGGTGTTTCTGGAGGAGATTAGTGTTTGAATTAGTGGACTAAGTAGAGAAGATCACCTCCCCCATATGAGTGGGCATCATCCGATCAGTCAAGGCCCAAGTAGAAAAAAAAGGTGGAAGAAGGCAAAATTTCCTCTCTCTTCATGAGCTAGAACATTCATCTCCTCCTGTCCTCAAACATTGGAGCTCCTGGTTCTTTGGCCTTTGGACTCCACAACTCATGCCATCAAACCCCATTCCCCCCATCCCCCGGTCCTCAGGCATTCAGACTCAGACTGAATTACACCAATGGCTTACCTGGTTCTCCAGCTTTCAGATAGTAGATCATAGGACTTCTTGGCCTCCGTAATCAGATGAGCCAATTCCCATAATAAATCTCTCTTTAGATATAGATGTAGATATAGATATAGATACAGATATATAGATATTCTATTGGTTCTGTTACTCTGGAAAACCCTGACTAACACAGAAGACTTTATAAAGGATATAATGTCTGCATAGGAATTAGCCAAGCAGAGAAAGAAGAATCATTTCAGTAATCATTAGGGAATATCATGTGTAGCGTAAAAGAGATACAAATAGCTAAGTTTACCTGCCATATAAGGTTGCAGGTGGGGAACTGGTGAGAGTGCTGAACCGAGTGTTAGACAAGGACCACATCACAAAAGCCTTGCATGTTACACATTGTAGCCCAAAGATGGTATCCTGAGCTTTTTGCATAAGACTTTTGTAAGTTTCCCCACTTATGATGATCAAGAAACCAAGTAGTTTGAAAGATGCTATAGTAAAAGGACAGATGTCCTACCTGTGTAAAATCATAGTGATTGGCTTACATAGAAAGCTAGGCAGAAGTGATTGGACATATACTTTTGATTGATCACTTACCATGTAACAGGCACTGTATTAAGTGCTTTGCTCACATTATTTCTAATGCACGCAATAATTCTGTAAGTTAACTATTAGTCTTATTTTACAGATGAGAAAACTGAGGCTTAAAGAGATTGAAGGCTTTACATGAATCCTGGCTTCTTCTTGTGAGATGGAAAACAGGGCTTATTAAAATGTATCATAAAGAAATATTGTGGGGTTTTTTGTTCATGGTACATTTCTGAGGTAAGAAAAAAAATAATGTAGAAGAATATATTTCCTCTAGCATCAGTGACCAATGCACAGTTCAAATATCTATTATTCAGCAAATTAGTAAATGAGTCATCTTTACTTCTTTTCTCAGGCTAAACTCCAAAAAATTTCTCATTATTTTAAAATGAGGAGAACGTAAGCTTGCGATTGAACTCTGCCCCTTTTTCCCACATCAGTTAACTGCATGTAGGTCCAGCATCTGCTGACTCTTTGAATTGGCCGATTACAATCAGAATCTTCCAGTTACTACATAAAGGGCAAATACTTTTGCTATAGAGTCATAAAATGTTGCTCTAATAACATCTTTATAGCAGATATGTGGATAAGTGGTCCAGTGTTCCTCAGGAGGTTTCTTACAAAATTATTGTGTAGATTAAATGAGAAAAATATATTTAAAACACTTAGCACTGCATTTGGAACATAGTAAATCTGTAATATACTGTAATATATGGCAGCTATTGTTTTTGAGAGCCAGTCAAAACATCTCTCCCCTCCAACATCTCCACCCAGTCTCAACAACACACAAACAACAGAGGTTTTAAAACAGAACCGCTCAGTGTAGTCATGAGGTCTCAGGTTGGGAGAATGAAGGGATCAATCATCCCATAGTTTGAACTCATCAAGACAGAAAAATTTATTTTCTGTAATCTCATGCCTGTGATATCAACACTTTCAGAGGCAGAGGCAGAAGGATCTCTTCCTGGCCTTGGGGCCAGGAAATCAAGACCAGCTTAGGCAACATAGCAAAATCGCATCTCTACAAAAAATAAAATAAGAAAAATTAGCCTGGAGTAGTGGCATGTGCCTGTAATCCTGGATACTCAGGAAGCTGTGGCAGGAGGATCGTTTGAGTTCAGGAGCTCGAGGCTGCAGTGAGCTCGAATCATGCCACTGCACTCCAGCCTGGGTGACAGAGCAAGATCCTATCTCTAGAAAACAAAACAAAACAAAGACAATAATTTTTCAATGCCTATGTAACAGGTAAATCATCCCTTTGCTTAAGAAAAGTAGTTGAACCGAAGCTTTGTTTCCAGATGAGGAATCTAAAACATAGAGAGATTATATAATTTATTAGAGGACACATGGCTAGAAGAGGTTGAAATTGAATTCACACTTCCTGATTGCAGGCCATTGGCTAATCTTTCTGAAGCACAGATCTGAGATCATTACTCATTCACTCACTATTCCTTGATTCTCTATTATTTCAACTGGCATTCAAAGCCTTTTGCAATCCAGTCCTAACCTCTCTTTCCAGGCTGTCTACCAACCCTCTGTCCAAGCAACCAGAATTCAGCCAAACTCAACTATTGCCATGTCTGAAATAAGCTCTGAGTTGCAACAGAGCTTTACTCATTCAGTTCCCTCTGCTTGAGGTGTCCTTCCGTCTTCCTCACCTATCCAAATCATATCTGTTTCCCAAGTTACAGCTCAAATGTTTGAATCTATCCAACTGGAAGTGATCTGAATTCCCACTTCTGACTTCTCTATACTGTTTGTTCTGCGTTGAGCCTATTTTTACATACTAATTAGGTTCCCCATATACTTCTCTCTTTTCCCATTTAATTGTAAGCTCCTTATAGTTAGAGGCTGTGTTTTAACCATCTCTGCATTCCCATAACCTGAAATTGTTCTACATGTTATGATGATAAAGAAATGTGTTTTGAATGAATGAAAAACTGAATGAATGCTAACTCAGATTTCCATATGCTTGTCTAAGTTATTGATAAAAGTATAAGTCAACTAGGAAGATTTGCTTATGTAGAGACCTTTTTTCTGTTTCATGTTACATGTTCAAACATCTCAGTTAGTTCCACTGAACAGTAGAAGGACACTTGTGCTGCTTGCATTCTGGCAAGAGATATTCGAGTGTCTTTTGTGAAAAAAATACCTGTGAAAACATGAAAGCATGGGATTGGTCAGAGGGGGAAGTCAACTATGATGGGGTGACAAAAAAAGGCCTCTTTGGGGTTGGGGGTATTCTTCAGAGTTGAGGTAAGGGGGCCAGGCCTTTTTACTCCACATGGTCAGTCAGTTATGGGATGCATGCTGCATCCAGGAAGGGGATTGGTCTTGGGCAAGGCAGCTCCCTTTGAGTGAAGTATTATAGTTCTCAGGTTGGGAGTTAGCTTCAAGCTGTTAGCACCTTGGGGAATGAATGACTCAGTCATTAAGTAAGAAATCTGTGCAGCAGATCTCAGCATTTTCTACAATTTTCCCATTGCACTGGGCAGTCTACTTCCTTTACATAATATTTGTCCCATCTGGGAACAGCCCCTACAGGATTTCTTTGATCTCTTTTCAAGCTGAAATTGAAAGGAATAGTGGAATAAATTATAATCCTTGCAGCTGCACAAAAATCTCCTGGTGGGTCACTGGGAGCAAAGGCAAGCAAGACCATTGCTACTTCCATGCCTTCATTCTACCTCTCAGGAATGCAGTGCCATATATGAGGTGTTGATTTGGAGAATGTACTACATTCCTGCAGGATGGTGCCCCATCCTTGGAGAGTACTATCTGCCAGCTGGAGTCTCAGCTATGCCTTCAATAGGACAGTCCTGTGTTCTATCAGACCAGCTGCTTCTGGGTGGTGCAGATGTGATAGGAGTCCCATGGTCACATGGCCACCACCACACCTTCTTTGCTGTAAAGTGGGCTTCTTGACCTGATATGTTATGCAGGATCCTATATGTGGACCAAATACTCCATAAGCTTTCAGATACTCATGCTGACCAAGGCATCCACCTACCACGTGACTATAGGTGTGAGCTGAGGGAGGTACCAGGACAACAGTGATGGATGATGTGCAATTCTGGGGTCAATATTTTTGTCCCCTGAAGGGTCCCATTTTCTGAAACTCTGCTCATTTTCCTCCCACTGGAACCTATATTCCTATGTCCCATTCCCTCAGAGTCCAGGTCTCAGCTAGCTGTTGTGGGAAAAGAAATTTAGCAAAGTGGTATGTACTCACAGATTAATAGCTCCTAATAGAAGGCTCCTGGAAATGTTCCCTTTAAATCAAGTTCATGGCTAATGGTGAGGAGTAGATGCTGAAATTCTGGTGAAGAAGATGTTTTTGGTTAGGGAACATGGAGAAAGATGACATTTTTATCCCTCAAACCAGATAAATATAAAGATATTATTACGTCTGAAAATAATGGTTTCTTGGGGATGTTTAATGGTATTACAAAGAAATTATCACTGTGCCCATGATTCTGTGCCATAGGGAATCCATTTTCCATTTTTACTCCAAGTATGGAGGAGTGAGTTGAACAGGTGTTTAACCCACCCCCTTTCCACTGCCTAATTGTCTAGTGTTAAAATAACTTTACATTCCTAGGATAAACCATCCTTGGCCATGACATACTATCCTTTTCATATAATGCTGGATTTAACTTGCTAGTATTTTGTTTAACATTTAAAAAATATCTGTACAAGAGTAAGATGGGCATTTATTTATTTATTTATTATTTCAGCATCTTCCAGGAGTACAAATATTTAGGTACAAAATATTGGTCTTTAATTATTCTTTCTTATACTGTCCTTTCCAGTTTAGTAGTCAAGTTCTACTAAACTCATAGAATGTGTTGGGGATTGTTCTCTTTTTTTGATTCTCTGGAAAAATTTGTATATTTCTGATTCTAGAATGTCTAGTCAAACTAATCTTCTAAAACCATCCAGACCTGGAGTTTTTTTCAAGGAAAGATTTTAAAATATGAATTCAATTTTTTTAATGCTGATAGAATAATATATATTTTTCTCTTACTTCTTGAGTCAGCTTTTTAATCTGCATTTTCAAATTTATTGACATAAGCTTATTCCTGGCAATTTCTTATGTTCTTCATCTCCTGTATTAGTAGCTATATTCCTTTTTAATTTTTGATATCTTTGATCTCATTTTTTAAATAGTTTTAAAAGAAATTTGTCAATGTTATACATTTTTCAAATAAAGTTTTGGCTTCATTATCCCTCTCTATTGGAGCTTTATATCTGATTTTATTAATTTATGTCCATATTTTCATTATATTATTTCTTCTACTTTCTTTGGTTTTCTGTTTTTCTAACTTTTCCAGTTGTATACTTAGTTCATCAATATTTATCTTTTCTTTTTTTCCAATAGATATACTTGGAGCCATACATTTTTCTTTAAGTGCTGCTTTAGTTGTATTCTACAATGTTTGATATATGTATTTATGTTATAATTTCTTCTTTGACACAATAGTTTTTTAAAGTTTTTTTTAAATTTTAAGACATGAAGCTTTAAGTTATTTTTTGTTACTGATTTCTTATCTAATTCTGTTGAAATCAGAAAAGTGATCTGTATGAAACTGCTTTTTAGAACTTATTTCAGCTTGCTTTATTGTTCAATATGTGGTCAATTTTTACCTTTCATGTGTGCTTGAAGAGAATGTGCACTCTCAAATTACTGGGTACAGGGCCCTCTCTATACAGGTGTATATCCATTAGACCAAGTTTATTAGTTGTAATAGTTGTTCAAATATTTTATATTCTTACTGACATTTTTGTCTGCTTGGTCTATCAATTGTTGAGAGAAGTAAATATTTTCCATTATAATGGTGGGTTTATATATTAATTTAGTATTTTGATCAAATTTTGCTTTAGATGTTTGATACTATGTTTTAGGTGCACATAGATCTAGAATTGCCATATCATCCTGGCGATGTGAAGCTTTTATTATCAAACACTGACCCTCTTTAACTGTAATAATGCTCTTCAGCCTTAAAATCTATTTTATCTTAAAATCTACTTTTGTATGTTTGTTTGGTTTCGGTAAAGCCTCTTCAACAGAAAAGCTATCATTTATTGTAGTATCCATATATTTATTACATTTACACAGTCTTTTTTATTATCTCTCAACCTTTTAAATAGACCTTATTTTTAGAACAGTTTTAGATTTACAGAAAATTGGAGAAACAGTATAGAGTTTTCATATGCTTCCTTGCCCAGTTTCCTCTATTTTTAACATCTTACATTAGTACGGTACATTTTTTATAATTAATAAACCAATACTGATGCATTATTATTAATTGAAGTCCGTAGTTTGTTCATATTTCCTTAGTTTTTATGTAATGGCTTTTTCTGCTCCAGAATCCCACTCAAGATATCACATTAATTTAGATTCCCCTCCTCTCGCCATTTGCTTATGCAATCTCTATATCTCATGTGAGACACTTTATTCACATATCTGCTCATTTTTAAGAGTAGGTTGTATAATATCTACTTAGACACTGAGCACATGGGTGGAGCCTGTCAATTGTGAATATCACTCTAAAACAGAGAGTGCTTAGCCTTTTTTGTGCCACTGAGCACTGTGACAATCTGGTAAAGCCAATGTACTCTTCTTGAAATCATATTTTTAACTACCCAAAATAAAATATGTAGGCTTAAAAAAGAAACACATTTTATTTAAAAAGGAAATAAATTCTATCAAAATACAACTATTAAAATATAAAAAACGAATCTGGGATACATAAATATGTGTGCTTCTTTATTGGTATACTAAATAATACCTAATGGCATGTCGGACAACTACTCTAATTTCAATAATGAATGTAAACAATATTTTACAGATATTTTGAGATATCTGTAAAATAAATTGTGCAGGCATTATTCAATTTATACATCACTTGATTTATTTGCTACTCTTTCATTTAAGATTTTTGTATATATATTTATGAGAGAAATTGGCTTGCAGTTTTCCTTTCTTGTAACATTTTTATCAGATTTCAGTATCAAGGTTATTTATAAAATTACTTAGGAAGCATATCCTTTTTCCATGTTTTCTGGAAGAATTTCTGTGAGATTGGTTTATGTATTAGATTTATAAGATTATTTATTTTTTAAATGTTTGGAAGAATTGAATGGTGAAGTGATTTGGGCCTAGAGTTCTCTTCTTGAGGCTTAAAATTATATATTCAGTTTCTTTAATAGACACTAGACTATTCATATTTTCTGGTTCTTCTTGTGTGAGTTTTGATAAATTGTATTATTCTAAGAATTTGCCTATTTTATCTAAATTGTCAGATATTTTGGTGTAACATATAAAATACCTATTTTTTTGTTTACATCTGTAGGAAGTATAGTAATATGTCCTATTCTTTTGTTAATTTGTGCCTTCTGTCTTTTTTGGGTAGGATTTATCAATTTTATTAATCTTTTTCAAAAAATCAACTTTTAGATTCAAATTTTTTTCTCTACAATATACTTGTTTTCTATTTCTTTGATTTTTTTCCCTCCTATCTTTACTACTTTCTTTTTTCACATTTTTGGTTTGATTTTCTATTCTTTTCTACCTTCCTGAGACAGAAATTTGGATAAGTAATTTTCAGCATTTCTTCTTCTGTTCTGACGTACATTTTTACCTATGAATTTCCCTCTAACCACTGCTTAGCTGCATCCTGTAGGTTTTAATATGCTATGTCTTCACTATAATTTAGTTCAAAATATTTTCTAATATCTATTTGGCTTTTTTTTAATTCACAAATTATCAAGAAATTTATATCTTCCCTTCCCACTTGCTTTCCAACACCAATTCTCTGACACCAACTGGGTGTTCTACAACTCGGTTCTGACACTAACTGCACAGAATTAGCACAGACTCCACAGGTTAAGGGGTTCAGTCCCACGTGACTGCCTCCACTTCAGATGCCAGCCACAAATCCTGGGTGTCCTCAGACCACCTCCATATCTACCTGGCCAACTACAAATTCAAAGCTTCCCACAGCTCTTCAGGTGTGACAATTTGCTAGAATGACTGGCAAAACTCTTGAAAGCACTATCCTTACAATTACCGTTTTGCTATAAAGGATGCAAATGAACGGCCAGATGAAGAAGTACATAGGACAAGCCTGGAAGAGTCCTAGAACACAGGAGCTTCTGTTTCTGTGGAGCCGGGGTGTACCAGCCTCCCATTACATCAATATATTCACCAACCAGGATGCTTACTCAAACCTCAGCGTTCAGAGTTTTAAATCAAGATTTCAGTATGTAGACATGATTGATTAAATCATTGGTTACCTGATTCAACCCAGTCTCCTCCCTGGATGTCAGGGGATGGGGCTGAAAGTTCTAACCCTCTAATCAGGTTCTTGGTTTTCCTGATATGACCAGTCCCTTACTATCTAAGGGCGCATCATAATTCACTTCAGTAGCATAAACTCAGGTATGCTAGTGTCATAAAGATCAAAAGTGGTGCATTATGAATAGCAAAAGACACTCCTATCAGGAGATTCCTGTGGTTTTTGAAGTTCTGTAGCAGGAAAAAAGAACCAAGGAAAAAGACCAGACAGATTATAATATCACATAAATAGTTAGGGATTTTCTGGTTATCTTTTCTTATTTTTCCTAGCTTATTTCCACTGTGTTCAGAGAATATATTGTGAATGATTTCAATTATCTAAAAGTGGTTGAGAAATGTTCTTTGACCTGGAATATGATTGATTTTGATTAATATTCCTTATGTACTTGAAAAGAATGCAAAGTCTGCAGTGGTTAGGTGTAACATTTTTATAAATATCAGTAAGGTCAAGTTTGTTACTGATTGTTTGCTACTTTACTGATTTTTGCATGGAAGGTGTACTTGCTCTAGTATTAATAGCTATGAGAGAAAGGTATTAATGACACTCACTATGATTGTGGAATTTTCTACTTTACCTCCTAGTTTTCAGAATTTTTGCTTTATATATATGGTGAAGCTGTATTATTTGAGGCATACAACCTTAGAATTCTAGCATTTCCCTGGCAGATTGATTCCTTCGCCTTAATGAAATGTCCCTCTTTTTGTCTAGTAGCACTTCTTGCTTTAAAGTCTACTTTGATATTAAAAGAGTGACAAGAGATTTCCTTTTTTTTTTCATTTTCATCAGCTTTACTGGGAAAGCCACCACCATAATCAAAATACAGAATAATTCCATCATCCTGAAAAGTTTCCTAGTGCCCATTTGGAGTCAATCTACTACCTCTGCATACTGACTCCTGGAAACAATCAATGTGTTTTTCCGTCACTACAGTTTTGCCTTTTCTAATGTTTTACGTAAATGGAATAGTGTGGTGTGTAGTCTTTACTGTTTCCTTTTGTTGATTTCGCATGATTCACCCATGTTGTTGTGGGTATCAGTAGTTTGTTCTTTTCTATTGCTGATTAATATCCCATAGCATTGCAATGACACGAATTGTCCCAGATTTGACCAGCAGCCCTTTCAAGCTGGTTCTGTGTCATGTCGACATGTCCTCATCATTCCTTGCTCATTTCCTTGTTTCCTGGCACAAGATGTTCTAGGCTCATCTGATACCTCCCCTCACTCAGCTCTAGATTTTAACTTAAAATTTTTGCCTTAGTAATTTTTAATTATGCAAATTAATGTATTCAGGAATAAATAAATAAATAAATGTTGAGAGCCAAAGGTAGCCTTGAAATCTCAGAGAAAGTTTTATTGCTATGTTTTGTTTTTTTTCCACCTCAACTCAGAGCTTAGAATAAGACAGACATTTTTCTTTGCTATTTGCCTCTCTGTGGAGATTTTTGTTTAATTTAAGCCATGCTGCTTCTTATTAGAGTAGCCCGTGATGTGTTGGCAAATGTTTAGTGAATGGCTGTCTGAGAAGAAATGGAGGCCCTGATGTATAGACTGTGTGGATTTCTGTGGTGTAAATACTTTCACCACAGCTTATTTAAAGTCACCAATGTGAAGCCAGTCAGCTGACCAAATTCTTAAACTTTAATGACTGACTTTCACAAGCAACTACAAGCCTTCATCAGCTTGACTTTATGTGAGTAAGACTCTGAGGCCATGTGCTTCACACAACCCCATGACTTGGATCACAGTCTCCTCCTTCCTACTAATTTCTGTGTGTGGAACCTCTTGGTGACAGAGTTTTCTACATGCAGTCATTGCAAATGACTCTTACCTTCTTCTATTCTCTTCCATTGATTTAAAGTGTGTGTGGGGGGGGGGAGGTGTATTCCTATACCCCACATTACTAGATGTTTTGCACTTGCAGGATTTCAGCATCTATATCAATAGTATTACCAGAAATGGATGCTTCTAAATAACTTTCTCATGAGACACTAATCTACCCAAAATCCTAATCAGATGTCTGAGGCAATAATTTTAAGCGATTTTATTTACCAACTGAACACATGGTAGGATCTATAAAAAATGCTGTCTTCCATATACATTAGCAACTGATTATTTAAAGAATGTAAGACATTTGCATTTAGTATTAATATCATGCCCAGGATAAATACTTCAAAATATCAACCATTGATAATCCATGAATGAGTTCATGATGCACTCCATGAACTGAAGGAAGGGTTTTCAAACTTTCTCTGTGGAAGTCTAGTAGTCCCATTAATTTGTCTCAGGGATCCTGCAAGGGACAAAGAGGACTAAATAGGGGGCCTATTCCAGTTTCAACTTGTATTAGATTTATACTATTGGATTTCAGTATAAGATTTTGTTTGAAGATCAGTTACACAGCTATTAAAAATTATCAACCCTCCCTTTTTCATTTTGTAGGCCATCTCTAGAAGCTGAGAGATGTAGCTTCTAATAGAAATTAGGGCATAGTCCAAAGAAATTGAGGTCCTTAACTGAGTCTGTGTTTATTCACACTGGATGTGCTCATTTCCACCAACTTCATCTTTTCACATGGTATAAAGATAAGAAAAGGTGGTGAATACTGTGTATTTCATGTAGTGAAAATATTTCTGCATCCTTAGAATGCTTGAAAATTGTGTATGGCTGCCATGGACAATTTGTTCCCCTACAAATCTTTTTAAAGTCAGCTAAGAAGCATTTTTAGTATCGTATTTCCCTTGTTACATTCTTTGGAGTCTCTATCAAACAGAGAATTCATCAAAGGGAAGAAAACATTAAAGGAAACCATTAGCAGAAGAGAAAGGGAGATAAGAGAAATTAAAATGATTTCCAAGAAAATAAAGAGTTGACCAAGCTCCTTTCAGCAGTATAAGTAGCCACTTCTTTCTAAAGTACCTATAGTGTGTGTGCATGTGTGTTGCATGTGTGTTTCAAGACTTCAGCATTTGATCTTTTAGAGTCAAGTGAACAATTTGAAAATGGGATTTGGAGGTAGTAAGGTATACAAAAACCCTGGTCATTCCTGTTTCCCACAATACATCTGGAAACCCACCATAGTTTCGGCATGACTAGGAAAGAATTAAAATCTCATAACATTTTCTCTTTGCCCAAACTCGCTACACTCTCACTCTTACTGATACCAACCTATTTAGAATTTTATAGTGTTCTCTCTCTCTCTGTCTCTCTTTCTCAAATGTTTGGTATAGCCAACATCCAACTTATACCAAAACTTAAGTCCTTTCAGTGATTCAGTCTCATAAACTCAACATACAGAGGAAAATTATATAGCAGGGGCAAAACCCACATGGAGAAATAGAACTAAGTATACATGTATGTGAGTTTGGAAAAACTGCAGCTTTGATGACTTTATGCTTGCTAAAAAGAGGGGGGAAATGGAAAACTACTGTTATCTGAAAAGTGGAAAGTTTTGGGGTTTTTAATGTTTGCACTACTGATATTGGTCAATGACTAACACCCTCATCAACAGTTCTAGGAGCCAAACCAGGGAGTCATCATTGCCTTTTCCCTTTCCTCCAACGTTATGTTTATGTGTCTTCAGAGAAATAGAACCAATAGATACATGATTTAATATAAGGAATTGGTAAATGGGTATATGTGTACTTATATGAGACAGCGAGAGAGAGAGAGATAATTTATTGTAAGGGATTGATTCCCATGATTATGAGAAGTCTCATGATCTGCCGTCAGAAAGCTAGAGGCCAGGAGAGATGATTAACAGACATGCTTATCTTAAGTTGAAACATTCCAAGCCTTTAGACACAGCTTCATTTCTTTAACCAATTACAAATCAAAGAATCTTTAAACCCATTTATAACCTGTAAGCCCCCTCTTTGAGATGTCCTCCCTTTTTGGGCCAAACTGATGTATGCCTTCTGCATATTGACCTACTCTTATGTGTAATTTCTGTCTTCATAAATGTATAAAACCAAACTGTAACCTGTCTATGGTGGACACATTTTCTCAGGACCTTTGGAGGCCATGTACTGTGAACCAGTCACACACAGGTTTGGCTTAAAATAAATCGCTTTAAATTATTTTATGGAGTTTTTTTTTTTTTTTTTTTGTTAACAAGAAGGTAGTCCACATTTTATGGATGAGAAAACTGAAATGTAGAGACATTTACTGATGCGACAAAGGGTGGTGGATGTGGGTTTTGAACCCTAGTTTTCTGATCTATGTTTGCATCAAAACACTCCAGTATGGTCATCTCCCAAGCCAGCAGATGTGGACGATGAGGCCTAGGACCAAGCTCCTTGTTCCTCACTGCTTGTGTGATCATTTTATCCATTGCAGCATCACTCAGAGGCTGGTCAGGGAAGAAACACAGCCAATTACCTAGCACATGGGCCTTGATCTGGAAACCTAAGATGAGCTTTCGTCCCCCGGATCCATGTCTGTAACTGAAAGATGTCCCTGGGGTTTGAGTGGGAGGGGGATGGATAGAGAAGGCAGGATGTGGGAAGGGGAAATAATCACAGCTTTCACTTGTTCTTCCACATGTTTTCCCATTTGATCCTTACAACAAACAATCTTGCTAATTAAGAAGGAATTGTTAGTTCCATTTTACAAATAAAAAAAAGAAAGCTTAAAGAATTTAAGCACTTTTATCCAGGTCATATGGCTAGAAAGTAGGAGAAACAGAACGAAGCCCAGATTTCTATCTCCAACTCCATTGTTCTTTCACTGATGCCATTTGCATTGAAATAAAGGGAGCTAAGAGGTAGGATACTGAAGCCTCTGGGTCTAGCTTCCCTCAGAAGTGAAAGGGAAGAGGAGGAGGCCAGCGGCTAGATAACATGCTTTTGGGTAGTGCTCGCTGCCTTTGCATTGACGTATCTTCTGCTAGAATGGCCTCCTCACTCCTCTTCCCCTATATGGGGATGCCAACCTGCTTTTATTTTTTTAATAAACTTATATTTTAGAGCAGTTTCAGATTTACAGGATTACTGCAAAAATAGTACAGAGTTCCCATTTAATCCACACCCATTTTCTCCTATCATTAAGAGCTTACATTAGTATGGTACATTTGCCACAATTAATGAACCAATATTGATACATTATTATTATTAACTTAAGTCCATGTTTTATCTAGGTGTCCTCATTTTTCCCTGGTATCTTTTTTGTGTTCCAGGATTCCATGCAGGAAACCACATTACATTCAATAGTCCTATTTCTTAAGGCTTCTCTTGGTTTTAACAGTTTTTCTGACTTTCCTAATTTTTGATGATGGTGACAGTTTTGAGGATTACTGGTCAGGCATTCTGTAGAAATCCCTTCCACTGGGATTTATCTGATGTTTTTCTCTTAATTAGATGGGGATTATGTGTTTTTGAGGAAGACCACAGAGGTAAAGTATCAATCTAATCACACCATATCAAGGGTACATGTTATCAATATGACATTACTCTTGATGTTAACACTAATCACAAACACACACAGAATAAGCTTCATGTATACTCTTGAGTCTCTCTCCCTGTTTCACTTTTGGTTTGTCCTCTCTCTTCTTTGGTGTCATGGGAAAAATTGGAAAAAATATTTCAAAAGAAGATTATTTGTTAAACTGCATCAGAAAATTTCAGAGACATATGTAATTTAGGCAGATCTATGCACACAAGTCGACAGAATTATCACTGAGGAAAATAATTTCTGTATTTTATCTCTGAGTGTACTTCACATTTACTTTTCTGTTTGCCCCAAACATTCCATGTCAAATAACTAAAGGTAGGTATAAGAATTTAAGATTTAAGAAGAAAATTAAATTTTCAATATTGAAACCTAGAAATAATTTAGGATCATTACATGTCATTCAGTAAAATCAGAATGGAATTGATCCTCTCCCAGGAGTTAGCCAAATGCTTTTCCAATCAACCTTCTAAATCTTATTCGGAGTCTGTTTGATGCTCCTATTTCCTTTTCCATTACAAGTTTACTTCATTGGGAACTTCAACTTAATATTAACTTTTCTGTTTGTAATGAAACTTGAAAGCGAGTTCCTAAATAAGAAAAAGAAGCTGAAATTAAGCTTCTTTTGTGCTATTTATTCATGTGTCATTTATAATGAATTTGGGGATCAGCATACTCCCACATCTTTAAAATATCTATTTATATTGCATTGTGACTTTCTTAAATGGCTATAGCTATAAAATAATTATTTTGATAGGAGACAAAACAAACATAGGGACACTAACATAAGATCATAACTGTGCCTGATTGAATTTAAGTCCACAGTAAACATTTATACCATCCATGCTAGTCTTTACAATGTAAAAACTCAAGAATATTTTACCTCTTCAACACTTATGATCCTGATAGAGTTTTCTCAGGATCATAACATCTTAGGATGAAAAAGAGCATAAAAAGGCAGTTTGGCTTAATGGGAAGTTCAGAATAGACAGATCCTGCCTCTGCCCTTAATTAGGGGAACAACTTGGATTTGCTCAACTGGGAACTATAGACTCTCTGTCTATAGAGTGATCGATTGTACCCAGGGGGAGGTCTCAAAATTCTCTTCTGCTTCAGCATTTTGACCCCATTTCTAACCACTCAACCCCAAAATCATAAAACACCCACAAAATAACTTTCTATAAAATTTCTGGGCACATGGTCTCAGAAAGTCCCTGTATATCACCAAATTATCTCCTTTTTGTTGGGAAATTAATAGTTCATTATGTGACATTATATGACAGCAAAATAATGCTGAATTAAATTTGGCTTGTGCCTATCAAGATATTTTTCCATTCAGAGTGATGCTTTTCAAAGAAATACCTTACTTAGCATATGACTATTTTCACTCAAAATAAAAAACAAATGGAAAAAATCAATCTCCCTAATCTCTTTTTGTGAACTAATTTGGTTGTTTGCATTATTTGAAAAGTTGAGTATCATGTGAAATTACCTCTGAGTGTACAACTTCCTTCATAGCTAATGTAAATACATAGACTATTCCAAGATTGGCGTACTCATAGTTACTCATTTGAGAAAATAGAGTTATGCATACCTGCATATCATAGAAGAACACCCACACATACAAAGAGTGCATTTTTACCAAAACCTAAAATGAGAAAATAAAAGAACTAGAATGCCTTCTTGCCACCTCCACCCTAACCACACCTTCCTGCCCTAAGCCTATTGCCCAAACCTGGCAATGCCACAATGTCTGCCTCTTTGAAATTTGAAAAGATGTTGAGAGGAAAAGGTGAGTGAAAGAATAAGGTCAGAAAGAGAAACCTGTGAAAAACAGATGAAGAGCAGGAAATTCAGCTGGGTGGGGCTTTCTAGAGTGAATCGCTGTCATTTGGAAATGTAAGAAAGCAATTAAGGCTGTAAAAATAACTATGATTTTGCTCATTCTCATATTTCCTCTACTATGCAGAAAAACTAAATGAACAGTTGAACAATTCAGTTGAATTAGACAAATCGAAGTTGTTTTAATGACTTTGAATAAATTTTTATCTCTACAACAACCCATGATAGTTCAAAAAATTCAATGAAATTCTGGCTTTGATTATTTGGCTTGGCCCTCTTAAAATAGATAGCTAATTCAACTTAATTTTCTTTCCATGGTGCCTCCCGGATGGGGCTTCATCTGTACAGAAAGATCAATAGTTCACTTCCATGGTGGCCTCTCCTGGAACTAACTTAATTCTTTATCTCCTTCCCTCTGTCTCTTTGGACTTTGCTTTTAGAGTATAAGTTTGCTGAGACTTTTCAACCTTTGCATGTGCTTTGAAGCCAAACAACCTGCTGATTCCTTGAAAAGAGCAGGTAAGTTCAAAGACAGAACTGCAAGAAAAAACAATAAAAAGGTGCTGTTAGAGAAAAGCACTTCTATCAGGAGGTAGCCAATCAGGACTCCAACAGTCTGATAAACCTGTATACAAAGCAGATGGAGATGCTATGTGTCGATGCTCTATAGTTCCTGAGGAGTTCAAGCTAAATGAGAATTCTGCAGGTCTAGAGCCTAGCCAATTGCACTCTAATATTAAGGCCAAAATTTGTTGTTCTGGAGGACCAACCTATTTTGCATCTATAAAGATTCTGTGAAGCAAAAATTTGAGCCAATTATTTGGCTTTAGGCACTTTAAAGCAGACTGGACATGGTAATTAAACTCTCAAAACCATAGCTTGGTTTGCGAATGCATTTAATCCCTTGATACACATATGGTTCATTTTTTCATTTTTCATACTGAAAAGTAAAGAAAAGCTTAGACAAAGAAGAACTTGTAGCTTGCAAAAGCACATAGTCCTAGGGCATTTATAATTAATAATCAAGATGCAATTTCTCTTAAGAGCAAAGAGGGTCATCTATTTCATTAGCATGTACAAACAATTTGGTTTATGAGATCTGAGCTGAGCCAAGATGTTTGTCATACATCATCAGCCTTGTCAGCATTGCAGAAGCAAAAAAGTGAAAATTTTACCAGCATCAGCATTGATTCACTCACCTCTCATGCAGTGACTAAACTAATGAGTATCTCTATCTCTACCGAAGAATCAGAGTTAAAGAGAGATTAAAACATTTGAAAAATATCTCAGTTGAAAATGGCTGGAAAGGAATTTGATTCAATTTTATTACAACAAAAATTTATTGAATATTTACATATGTAATGCACTGTAGTGGCAAGAGGCATCTGAAGTAAATGATACCTTCCTTCAAGTAGTTTATGGAAGAAACAGTCACATACATGATTATAATGTGAGATATTGAAATAAAGGTTAGATGGAGGCACACCATGATAAGTCAAGAAATAATCAGCCCCTGAGCCACAAATAGGTCGGAGTTAGAATCATATCTCCAGCATTGATTATCGGTGTGATTCTGGGTGAGTTGCTTAAACTCTCTGAACTTCATCTTGCTCATCTGTAAAATGGAGCTCATGAGAATTGCTTTATATGGTTGATATAAAGATTAAATTGGATAGCATGCATACAGTGCTAAATTAGGATGTATTATATTCTTTTCATCTTCCCAGGATTAGGAACAATTTATTCAGGTGAGAAAAGTCAAAGAAGGTATCACTGAGGAAGCTATAAAACTTTAATAGAAGATGTGGTAAGGTGATTTCATTTGCAGAACAAAATGAGTAGAGGCAGAGTTATTAAAGTACCTGAATGTTTGGACTGTGTCAAATGGCCCAGCGTGACCAAATCAGAGAGCATAGGGAAAAGGTCTGAAACCCCAGAGCACAGAGGAGTAATTAGTGATAAGAAGGAAAAGAAAGAAAGAAAGAAGAAAAAGAAGAAAGAAAGAAAGAAAGAGAGAGAGAGAAGAGGGAGAGAAGGAAAAAAATCACTTTTACAAGGCAATATTGAAGAGATGGAGAAACATGATTTGACATATATAATGGTAAGAATAGATATAAGAAAATGTATATAAGAAAGAATTCTGTGATAGAATTTGCAAAAGAAAGTAAGTCCCTTTATTTGGGGGACCAAAACTTGTAAGATTTAGATCCACCCCATACCCCATCATGATTTTTTCCTTTTTTAAGAATAAGAAATTATTAATAATATTTCCCATTACTACAGTCAGCTACTGTTTTTAACAAAATAGGTCGAAGGTAATAGTATCTTTCTCATAAAATAATTGCTATCTGGGCTGAAGGAGATTTAATAATATATAAAGTCTATATTTGCAGTTGTTTCTTGAAGAGGGCTGTGGTCTTAGATTAGCATGTATCAAAATCATCTGGAAGGCTTGTTAAAACACAAGCTGCTGTCTGTGCTCATAGTTTCTGATTCAATAGGGCTGGGTGATACATAAGAATTAGCTCATCTCAAGACTACTCTTTGAGAACCACTGGTGTAGTATATTATATAAAAGCTTATTGCTTTGATTAAGGCATAGTAGGTTTCCTCTGGGTAAGGAATAATTGGATTAGTCCACTGGGGAGAATGGGAAAAGTATTTCAATTTCTGTTCTAAGAAAAATAGTCACAGTATTAGCCTACCCCTTTCCTGATACTAGTGCAGTAGTAGGCTGGAAATTCCCTTCAGAGTTTTAGTTTGTAGGTTTTGGTTACCGAGTTGTCATTTGCCCCAATCGTGAATGAGCCGCATTGATTTCAGGCTTAGGAAAACTTGGACAATTAAAAGTATAACTGATCCACTCCCAGGATAACTACCTTCATCCATTAATGAGGGCCCCATCTCCCAGAACTGTTGCACTGGGGATTAAGTTTCCAACATGTGGATTTTGGAGGACATTCAAACCATAGCATCAAGGCAACATTATGGGCATTTAGAAACTATCTCTAAGATTTAGAAGTCTTCAGCATAAGTCAACATTGACGTTTCATCATGAAACACCCCTTGGAGATAATATCAGAGAAAGAAAACTTGAACTAAGTAAACAGATTCCCATTATGATACTTCTTACCACATACATTTATATGTTCTTTGAAGATTAATAGAACATTCAACCTAAAATCATTCACTTTCTCGTCAATGAAATACTTTTCAAGCATTTAAATTATTTAATAGGACCTCAAACTGTTAGATTAACTTTGTAGTGAAATCAAATCACCTTATTACAAACAATGACACTTTTTATATCTAGGGAGTTTCTGCATTTTTAACCTACATACAACAAAAAGAATCATAGAATGTAAAAGCTAGAGTAGACTGTAAAGATTTCTCAGTCCAACTCTCTTATTTCACAGGTTAGAAAATGTAGACCTCCCCACCCCACCCCCCAACCCCCCACCAAGTGGTTGACCAATGCGCCAACGGTGATCTAAGTAAAGGCAGAGTCTGGACAAGAATCCAAGTCTCTGCCTCCCAATGCCAGTGCTCTTCGCCCTGCAGCATGATGTCTACCTTCCCAGGGCACCCCAGAATTATTTCACTACACATAAAAACTAGTCTTTAAGCAGGCACACTCTCCTTTCCTATTTCTCTTTACTCTAAAATTGAAAAACAAAACCAAAAACCCTGATCCAGAAACAGGATATATATGAAGCATCTCTAGGAACCATCTACATAAATAACTAAGAGGTGGGGATTTAGCTCTGCATTCTAAGTTGAAAAATGAACAGAGTATATTAAAACTAAGAAGTGTGGCAGAAAAAAAATCCTTTCTACTCAGCACTTTCTTTTTCCAGCTTAAAAATCTTAGGGTGCTCCTACACATAATTTAAAACCTGAAGCCAACAAAGGATTATTTTACCAATGGTGATGTCAAACTAGTTTGACTGAATCATTCTTGTGTCATGTAGATGCCACTTTAGACTCAATATAAATGTGTGTGTGTGTGTGTATATATATACCCAATATATAAATGTATATATATATATATATACACATGTACATAGATATATCCAACCCATATATATTTATTTTATATGTATAACTTTTTTGCCACCCCCTCCTGTCTTCTCTAGAACAAGTTTTTTGAGAAGGCCAGGGAAAACAAAAGAACAAAATCATTGTATTTCTAAGACATCCTGAGATAGGAAAGAGAAATTAATAAGTAGTTAAAAAAGAAAAAGAAAAAGATTAATTAAATGTCACACTCAGTTAAAGAGTGCCAAATGAGTCACTTGGATAGAGGCCTTGAGCATTACGGATACAGGCTGGCTTTCTACACTAGGCTTGAACTCTGCCAGTAGAAATTGCTGCTGTGACCGGCTCAACAGTTGTGCTTGTTTTGAAAGCAGAGTGTTACTTCTCAATACAGCCACGATCCCACAGAGTCCACCAAGAGCATGGCAGGCTTAACAGTGTGTACCGTAGGCCACTGGAGGTAGATCCCTTCCCCTCACTGTCATCACATCATCTTTCTCTTTAGTATCCTCCAATGTAATTTAGCTATAACTTATCTTAAGGGCTCCCAAAGGCATGTCCTCAACTATAATTCCAGGAGGCCCTCTTTCATTTTTAGGTAATAACTGACACTCAAATAATGTAGGTGGTACCAGCAAATTTTCCTATGAAGAATACGTTTGAAGATATTCTCATTCTAGGACTTTAATTGTGTAAACAAACTGAGTAATTTTTTAAAAAGTATTACATTACAAGTTTTTCTTTTTATCTGTTCTTTGAATTCAAGGATGACATATTTGAGGGCTCCACTAATAGAAGTCAAAATTACGTTTGCTGTTGCAAAGAATGTAAATACTATATTCCCAAGGCAAATTTTCTGAGAAATTTTTTTTCCCCAAGAACCAGTCCATCCTTACGGATCTTGGTCTTTTGGGTTCTTTGGACCATCCTGCCTCGGCTTTTCTGGTGACGTTTTCTAAATTTACAAAAGTGGAAAGGAGAGAATTCTAAGGACTGGCCTCATATTACATCTCAGGAGAAGGACATAAAATGTAAATCTGAGTCATCTTGACATTCCCACTTGTTCAGAGAGACATCAACATTAATGTCAATTTGGGCGAAATGAGGCAAAGGCAAGATCACCTCACAGCCTGAATCCACTTTCCCAGGTGCTGAATTATTGCCAGTTGCACCATCTTAAATCCTGCTCAGTTGGCTGCTAGCAAGTGCCACATCATACTTACTCAGCCCTGGACCTGTTTTGGTTCTCCTGGAGACTACACACAGGTTCCTGGAGCCTCAGGTTTTAAGGGAGGCTCTATAAATGAGTCATTCTCTACTGGTGAATGTAGCATCTTGTTTTTCAACAAGGAGGCAAGAGAAAACCTACTCAGGGCTGCAGGCACATCCTCAGTCAACTCCTCACTCCACATGCATGTGAAAACTCCTGTGTCAGCACTGGCCCTAGAATTTTGTGCAGACACACCCTTTGAACCCATATTAAAGGCAGGAGGAAACTTCTTCCCTTTTGTCCTCCCTGTCTCCTCTCCTCATTACACTTGGTCTAAAGCCAGAGTCAACTCATCTAAACCAATGACAACACATTAACTGCTCTATGCAAAACAATTTTCCCTGTGACTCATTTGTTCTTGATGAGGTCTTATGCATGCCAACTGTAACATTAGTGCAAATTTTGAATTAGTGCAAGTTGGCTAATTGTCCCAGGATCTGAAAGGCAAACACCTATGGGACTTTAAATAGTGGAATAACTTTTGCACTTGCTAAATCATCTCTTCTTTAAAGACAATGATAGAGACACCGCAAATATAATAGAACTAGTTAACCAAAACTTTCAAAATGATGTTTACTGATTTCCAAAGTAAACCAGGTATGTAAATTCAACTGTAGAGCAATGTGAAGTGCATTTTTAAATTGAATAGATTCATTACTTGGACCATCTATTCACTTCTTGGGCTTTTTAAATTTCTTTCAGCTTCACTGCACTTAAGTTTCCTGTTATTTTTTTCTCATGATCTTATAGCCTGTTATTTTTTCTTGTAATCTTATATTTTCTAGTTTATCTCCTACTACTTCTCATCTTATGCTTTTGCAATTTTGAATTTGCAAAGCACTTTAGAGTGTACAAAGGAATTTTACACATGTTTGTCCTTTCATTTTTGATCCAACAGGCCTGACAAGTTGACAGCTCTACCTCCACATTGTCCAGTCGAGGACATCAGAGGTTTAAGAGCTCCAGTGATTTGTCACAGGTCACATTGCAAGCAAAAATGCCATAACTGTGGCGGAAACTTGGACTTCTAATGCCAAGTTCTCTTTTGACTCCAGCTGTGCACTGTTACTGATCCATGCCACACATTTTTTTTCCTAAGCCTTTGCATTCACTAATACAGCCCTTGCTTACTTTGCCTCTACCTCCCATCCAGCTCACAGACTCTCTGAGGTTCTGCACTGTGTGGGAGGGGATTGTGCTGTGTAATGAGGCTAGCTGGTCTACTCCAATTCTCCGTAAGTTAAGGCTGAGCCAAATGTGTCTGAGTGGAGGAAGGTAGAGGTTAAATGGCTCTCAGGATATATGTGATGGTGTGAACAGAATAGGTTGACTTCAGTCAATGTAAAATGTCCCCACATGGTGCATTTTGAGCTAAAAGTGTACTCCAAGTCATCTGTTTTGCAGTGTGGTTATACTACCTAATATGCCCAACAGTAGAGATTCACTCTTTTAGTGCCTGACTTCTGTGAAAATCTTTTGCCTGCCTGCCTTCTTTCCTTTCTTCTTTCCTTCCTTCCTTTCCTTCTTTATCTTTCTTTTACTTTCTTCTTTCCCCCAGTATAGAGATGTCTAGGTAGTAGTTGCTCTTTAAAGACGGCCCCAAACAATTCTCTTTCACGTGCATACATGCTGTCTCTCCTACCAAGAAGTGGAGCACATGTCTCCTTCCCTTGAATCTAGGCTGGGTTTACAAAGAAAATAATGTGCTGAGACTTCTAAGCCCTTAACAAGGCTTGGATGCTTTTGCTTCCTTCTTGTTGGAACCACAAGCCACCATATAAGAAGTCCAGGCTAACCTGATGGAGAGAGAGACCATATGGAGAGGCCCTTGAAGATGAAAGGCCCAGGAGAGAGAGACTTGTGAAAGAGCACCAAGGTGCCAACCATTTAGCCTTATCTGCAGCCCACTGCCATCTGATTGTGACCTCACAAGTGAGACCAGTAAAAGAACCACCTAGCTGGTTCTAACCAAACCAGAAAATTATGAAATATAATAAAAATGATTGTTGTTTTAAGCCACTAATTTTTAAAAGGTTTGTTATGCAGCATAATTTGTCACTTACACCCTAGTCTGAATGTTCAGTAACTTTCAGCAAGTCCTTAAAAAATTTGGGCTCCAAATAGACCAATTTGGAACAGATTTGGGTAATCTAAGGCAACATTATCATAGAAGGCATATGGTGGTCAGGAAATAGGAAATGAGGAAAAAAGATGAACTAGGAACCAAGAAAAGGGAAATACAGAAGAAGAAAAAGCAACACTTGTTAGGATTTCAGATTCAGTTCTATATAACTTTGAATCTTTTTCTTGTGTTCCAGGTTTTGTTTAAAATGGAGACAAACGTTATCCATAGTATAGGTTTGACACTTTAAGGAGTGTATCTATTTCTATTTTTGTGATCATTCTGAGGTGCAAGACTTTAAAAGGAGATTTACGATGAAAACTCACTGAGTTATGCTTTTCAGGGGCTGGTCTAAGCAAATAATCACCTTAAGCCAGTGGATCTTTGTATTATGGAAAACAGCACATGGTTTGGCACATGGGAGCCATCTGGGACACATTTACCCCAATTTAATTGATGTGGGACTCTGCCAGAGTCTTGAGTATTAGGGTGAAGGGAAAGAGACTCGTATATATACCCATGGATTGGCTCTGGAACCTGTCTTCCGTCCAAAGGAGAAAAACTGGAGCATCACTTGTCTTTTTATTATTTATCCTTAGAGTGTCTGCCCACAAAACCTTGGATAAAGCTAGGAAATTTGGAAGAAACATGTAAGTTAAAACGAGCTCAAAGTCACTTGCTTCTTCTATTTGTTTATTTGGTCTGAGATGATTCCCACATTCACTTACCATATGGCATTAAATCATTCTGGTCCTTGAGTTATTATTACATGATTCAAAGAGTATAATTTACAGAATTGCCAGCCCAGGCTGCACTCTGTCCCACACCAAAAAAGGACCACAAGGAAGGGAGAAGAAAAATGACTATTTCCTGGTAGCCCATATTTACGCAATTTTCTCCCACCACAGATTGTTTTGGCAGTCTAGACAGAGTCTTGTAAAATCCTTCCCTGATGTCATCCACATCCTTTCTTGATAAGTTCAAAATGAGTCCGGAGCAAGCATGGCTCCTCTAGCAATGTCGTACAAATAATTAGTTCAGTGCCACCCGGAGAGTCCTTTTGGACTCCAGTGATTTCCACATGAGAGAAATGGACTGATGAGCTGGCCAGCAGATCATGTAAATATGTGGCGGAGAATGCAGCTGCTGAAGGGAAGGAAAAAACACACATATGGGCATTTCATGTTTAAAAAGAACTTTGTGGCAAACAAAACAGATTAGAGAGAGAAGTAGGCTAGATTCAGGGAAAGAAAGATTAAGTAAATTATTTTCTTATTGAGACCAGGGACACATTATGGAATTAATGATTCCCTAAAAAGCAATTTAAAATTGTATTTCTAAGGAAAGACATTGGATCATATTTCTATCCATATTTGTAGGGGGGGGAATGTTTCCAGGTTAGGACTTGAAATTCAGGTTATAAGAGCTGGAATTTATTCTTTTATCATTTTATTTATTTATCCAAAAGTAGAGCAATAAATCACACACACCAACATATGTACTCTCTAACAGGAACATAACAAAATATACAAGACACATTCTAACAATTATCAGGCTTATAGCCTCATTGAAAATCAATGCCAATTTGTTAGGAAGTAATTTCTTGTTAGCAAACGTAGGGACAGACAAATCCCCCGTGAAACGTTTGAAAATTTCCTTTGTCCTAAGTTTTTATTTTCATGTGATTATACACTTCTTGTCTTCAGCTGGAATTGAAAGAAAAATGCTTCTCAGACTGCACTTTTAATATTCTCTTCAATCTAGTTAAATTCTCTAAAACAATGAAATTACATAAAAAAGAGTAAGAAGTGTTTAATTCCACTCTCCTTGTGTTTTCTCTGCAATTGGTTATTTCAAGAGGAAAGAATAGGAAATACTTTGCCATGTGGTTTTTCCCTGTATAGTGACATGTTTCTCAACTCCTCAGCCTCTCCTCTCTCTATCCTGCCTTGCTTCGGGCCCTCTTCCCTTCTTGCTGGGCTGTTTTAATACCTTCCTCAGCGTCCTCTGGTACAACTTCCACTCCACTCGTAACTAAAACACAGACCTAATGTTCTCTCCTCTCTTAAAGCCGGGTGATAGCCTCTAAACTTCCCACTGTGTCCTGCCGTTAGCTGCGGTCTACACACACCCCTACTGACCCTCTGCTGGGACTACATTTTCCACCACTGCTCGAACTTCCAGCTCCTTTGAAGTGTCCAATGCCTTGGCCAAATCTAGCCCTCCTTCAGGAATGCACCCTACTTTATCTGCCTGGCAGATTACTACTCATTCTGTACGAAACAAACTTCATGTGTTCTTCCTATCAGTCTGTGTGGTCCTACTGGGCTTCTTTAATTGTCCAGTTCTGGTTCCACATTCCACAGCTGACACCACATAAAAACAGGCCTTGGTAACCCTTATGCTGGCCACAGTTTCTGACTGAACTCACTTCTATTATATATCTCAAGCTCATCTCCCCCAGCACTGTGCCTTCCAGTCTCTGACCACCACGACATCCTTCAGAGGAGTTTGCCTCTCTGACGCTGACCTTCGACTTTAGTCTTCAACTACCATATGTGTCATCTGCTTTGATTATCCCACTCTCAGTTGTGGAATTAAATATTTTATCAGACTTATTAGGCTGGCACCCTGGCCTAAGATACTTCAACCCTACCCGACAAAGAATTCTCCAATTTTCCTAGGGATCCCATAAAACTGTGTGCTCTATTCTCTCCAGTAGAGATCAAATTGTTTTATCTTTATGTTTTTACCAGGCAGTAAATTCCTGAAAAGCAGCCATGGTGTCTTACTTTTTGATATTCTTAGGCATAATTTAGTTCCCGATATATAGCAATGGTTTTTGAATGAGTAAATGTGATTTTCTAATTTTCTACCTATCCATCTCATTATATCTACCTGCTTTATCAGAGTGCTTGGAATATAGTGGGCCCTCAACAAATATATTTGGATTAAGTCAATAAAGTTGTTAATACTCTTCTAGAGTGCTTGATTTGTTATAATGTACATAAATACTGTTTGTAAAAAAGAGAAAAATAAAGATATTTTTGACAACAAAAATGTGTGATTATGTCCTTCTAAGTTCAGCATTGTGAACTAAGTTTAGAGACTAAATTAGGAACACTTCCCTAGTAAAAATTGGTAACTATATGGAAAAAGGTGCTGAAGTATTGTCCATGACAAAAATAGAAAGGGCTTTCTAAATAGATGCATAAGAGAAACAATATGAAAGTCAATTATTTTTGAACTCTTTAGAAAAATTTATTTACATACAAAGGAATTTATTCAAAAATTGTTTAATAGTAGTTTGAAGAAAAGTAACAAGAACATATTTTTAAAAGATGTAGATCCTGGGCCAGGCATGGTGGCTCATGCCTGTAATCCGGTGGCCAGCCTGTATTCTCAGCTACTTGGGAGGCTGAGGCAGGAGGATCACTTGAGCCCAGGAGTTTGAGGTTGCAGCAAGCTATGATGATACCACTGCACTCTAGCCTGGGCAAAGAGTGAGAAAAAAAAAGGGGAAAGATGTGGATCCCCAGTAATATTAGTCATGGATATATCATAAACGCGTATGGTAAATAACAAATAATGTAAAAGTAATTAACATAACTTGTTAACTGTTTGTTCTCCCCTTTACTTATTCCTTTTCCATTATTCAATCACTCAGCTAAGATGAATAGATGCCTTCTCTGTGTCAAAGACTGCGCAAGTGTGAGGTATATCCTATACTGAGAGAAGGAAGCCTGTTCACGGCACAATTCCATAAAGGGATTTGCTATCCAACATAGCCTTCTCCAGGGCCTCAAGTCTTAAAACAGTGATGTTTGGTCTATACATAATTCAATTTCACAGATAATTAGGGAAATAGAAAATGAAACAATGAGTTACCGTTTTCACCTACTAGTTGCAATAAAGAACATGACAATAGCAGGTGTTGGTACAGATGTGGGACAAAGGATACTCTCACACATTGTTGACACAGGTTTAAACTGCTAAAGCCACTCTGAAGAACAATTTAATAAATATAAGGTAAGATTTAAAATGTGTATATGCTATGACCCAGCAGCTCCACTTGGGTATATTTCTTAAAGACAAAAATGAAAACATTTCTCAATTTATATGCTATGCAAAGAGATATGTTTATTATAACATACTTTTGTGTCAGCCAAAAACTTGATGACTCCATTAATGTCCATCTGTAGATAAGAAATAGATAAATAAATTATAGTAGATTTATATGATGGTCTATACCAGTTAAAATCATCATGTATGCATGTAAAAATAATAATGTTGATTGAAAAAATTATATATTTACTTATGTGAATTTAAAAGCACAAAAAAGATGGCAGCATATGGATACTACCATGTGTATGTAAAAGGATAAAAACAGATTTGGAAGTGTGCATTCAAAACTCATTTTGGTTATTGTCTCTGGGAAAGCTGGGAGAGGAATGAGCCTCAGGGGGTCATAATTAAGAGATATTTAGATTTATCTGTGATTTTTTATTTCTTAAGAAACACTGGCAGCAAGCAACTATGATAAAATATTAACAGCTGTTAATTATGGGTGACAGGAATACGGGCATTTATTATATTATCGTTCAAACTTTTCTACATTTTTTTCATTTCTTGAAAAACATACACAAACGAGGGGGAGATTTCTGTCCTCCCATAAGCTTGATAACACCAGGTTAAACAAAGTTTAAAAGTTTTCTTTTTTTTTAACTGCAGGACTTTCCAGAGCCTTAAATATTGTGATTTGTGAATTTTCAAGAAGTAATTATAGTGTGTTAAAGAAAAGGAGTTATAACTACAAATTGTAGCACATGCTATGAGGACTGATGGTAGAGAGGGAGTGGGGGAACCTACGGCAGAGGACAATCACGATGGGCCCCCTTTGTGGGTGGTATTTACACCAGGATGAAGAGTCACCCTTTCGAAGTTAGGAGGAGGAAAGAGAGGAGGGAGACTGAGGGAGCAGCATGTAGGTAGGTCCCGGAGGCAGGCAAGAGCTTGGGGCAGTTGTGGAGTGAAAGTTGTCAGTGGGATGGAGGAGGAGCCTTGTTGAGATTTTTTTTTTAGTTCAGCATATTATGGGGGTACAAATGTTTAGGTTACATATATTGCCCTTGCCCTCCCTCTCCCCGCCAAGGTCCAACAACACAAGAATAAAACCAGAATCGCACTGACCACTGGTCCAGGTCTATGGCCCCAGTGGTGCTGATGGGGTTTGTTGGTATCCATGCAATTCTGGTTGTTAAATATTTTGAATATCATCCCTAAACATAACAAAGTCAATTTATGAACCTCAGGCCTTAGATATTGGTAAGATAGGCAGGGAGAGGTTTTGTGAATTTCTTAAAAAAGAGTTGGGAAGAAATCACAAATCTCTGCCTGTCTTCAGAGGGGTTGCCACCTATGGACAGAGCTTGGACTTTGAATTAGATAGAAGTGGATTTGCCTCTTAGCCTTACAATTTACTAACTATACAGCTTTAAGCAAATGACTCAACCTTGTTCACTTAAGGATGATACTAATCTTTCATAGGCACTATAAGGATTAAATGATAAAAAATACATGAAATGCTTAATTATTGTTTCATACCTAGCTGTTGCTCAGAAGATGTGAGGTATGCTATATATTATTATTATTATTGCTATGTAAAGTTGGCACAGCAGTATTGCCCATAGAATGGTTATAAGCATTAAGTGAGTTAATAAAAACAAAGCTATCAGACCCATGCTTGATATAATAAACTCTCAATATAGATGTTGGTTATTGTTGTTATTATTTTGTCATAAGCCAATTCTATTTAGAGTTTGTAGTTCATGTGCTGTTTTTTGAGAATAGATTCCCTTTTCTTTGTTCTCTCAAAGAAATTCTTTATAGGCAGAAACTGTGAAAAAATATTATGGAAACAGAAGTTATTTTTTGCCACATTTGTATAAGGATTCAAATCCTAATATAGGTGATACAGTAGTTTTAAGTGATGTTTGTGCCTTCGGTTTGTAAGATTGATAAAATCATTTTCAGCTTAGGAAATTGAACCAAAACATCTCACTTACAAGATCTATCACAAACATGTTGTGGTATTTTGCATTAGTGCTTTGAGGCGGTAGTGAGTGGACTCTAATTTTGAGAGAAATTTATCCAAAAAGGAAAGGATAAAACAAAATTAGTTCAAATTTTGTTTTCAATTGATTTTGACAAAAAAATGAATGTCCAGATGAAAAATCAGAAGGGGATCCCTGGGGATAATTTTTATTTTCTTTTTGAAACATCTCTGGGAGTATTTTAAGGAGTGGAATAGGGAGATCTGGGTGCTGGTCCTGTGGATTCCCACAAACCAGATGAAATCCCACAGGAACTTTGGTTGCCATAGGCAGCCAACAGAAACACTAACACTGAGAGAAATGGTTTTCTAGTTTTAAAATGATTTATTACACATCATCCAAAAACACTAAATGAAGAGTCAGACAGTTAATTCCAGTTCTGCCTCAGCTGTTGGTCAGGGCTACGAACTTAGATAATTTGTTTAACCTCTCCGCCTCTCAGGACCATCATGTGTAATGTTTGTCGGTCGAACTTGGTGTTTTCAATCTCCATTTTAAGCTCCTCTAAATTTAAGATTCTAGTAAGGAAATGTAGGGGGCAATGAGTGACTAAAACATTTCTAACACTGCATATGCTGGGCTTCATGCTGAGCAGTCTGTTTACTTCCATTAACTCACATTTATCAAACACCTACTATGTGCTAGGCAATGTAGATATAAAGACACAGAGACTGCCTTCTCCAGGAGCTCCAACTTGGGCAGAAGAGTAGTAATGTAGATAGCTTACAACACTGTGGAATTTAACACAGCAAAAGATGCTGCTGGGGGTGTGTGTGTGGTCAGGATCAGAGAAGATTCTGGGTGGTTCCCTGAGTGAAATTTGAAGAATGAATGTTAAGGAATTACGCCATTCTACAATTAATAAAATTCATAAATAAATGAATTTGCTATCTCTCTCAGTTGATGATCTCATATGAATCTGTGTGAAGTGGCCCCTTTGATGATAAGGCAATCCTTTGGATGATTGCTACTCAGTAAATAGCTTAGAGCTGTCTCCAGGCAATTCATGTAGGACCATATTTATAAAGTTTTATAAACAGCAGGACAAACCTCCCACTGCCACTACCACCTTGCCTGTACAGGACTCAATTCCTCTCCACTCCCACTAGGTAGGAATAGGGCAGACTCAATGCTATTTTCAGCCAGCAACATCTCTCAGATGAGTTACAAAGCAAGGCAGAGCATAGATTCAAAAACAGTAGTCAGAACAGCAAACAATTCTTATATGGTGTTCTTCAAAGAGCCCAAATTGCTTCAAGTACTACAGAAATGTCATTTAAAATTAACAGGGATGTTGTCTCTTACACTCCAGAAAGTTAAAAGCCTTCTCATAACCACCAGTCTCTTCTATGGCCAAATAGTTAAAAGCAATGGATTACTTGAAAGATGATTTTCCTTTTGAAAAAGTTGTTTCTCCTATTCTGGGCAGAATACTAGAACCCAGGAGGATGTATTATATTCTGTCTCCTCCCTAGTAGAAGACAGTTAGTAATAATAACTATAACTACCAATTTTGGAGTCCTATGATGAGTCAGTCTGTTTCACAAACATTAGCTAATTTAATTTTCTTGATTATCTGCAATAGCAGGTACTATTTTCCTTGAAGACTAAGGCTCAGAGACATTAACTGACCTAATAGCAAGAATATGGTAGTAAGATTAAAATATTTATCTAGCTAGGATTCGTCCTAAATGCTGGTGGAGTGTTCAGGTTTCTTAGGGTGATATTTCTGGGAATGTGAGCTGGGAATACAAGTTCGTCAGCCAAAGACCTTCTGTTTCCTCTGGAGAGGAGTCCTCTGGAATCCAGTTACCCTGGAGCTGGAGTCAGAGACAGGCCAGGTAGGAGACTTTGGCAAGGCAGGAAAATCTCTGTACATTTTTCATACATGTTGTTAATCTTACCTTTGTTACTATTCATACTTACCTGTGAATCACGTCCTTTAACTAAGAATACCCTCAGCTAAGAGCCAATATTCCAGGCAAGGTGGCTTTCAGGTACATTTTCCCATTGCTTGACAATGTTAAAAATGGAAATGTATTCAGAGAGAGAGAAAAAAGTTTGGATTCTGGACATAATCAAATGATATTTCAGAGTATATTGTACTTTTGAAGACCCTTCTTAAAAATAATTTCTTGTTTAAAATGAACTACAATACTTGATATATAGTAAGAACCCAGAGGGATGTACAATAATAGCTACAAAAGTAAAATCAATGGTATTTAAACTATGAAATTGTCTTATCTTTTAGTTTTTAGTTCCTATTTCACATTGCATTTTCCATAATGGTTGCAATAAAGATGTAAAAATTTAACCAGACTCAAACACCTCAATGTTTTAAACTTTTATATGTATTTTTCATTAGTTTGCTTAGCCTACACTTGAAATTGCATCACTTGATCTTCTCAGATGTCTTTTCACAAGAACACCTGTAAACTCTGTTTGTTTTTATATGAATTTAATTATATTCTGCCTTTTCCCTAATGAATAGCAGGAGATTTACAATGGGCATATAAAATGTGATTAAGTACCATAAGTTAGAGATGGAATAAAAAAGTAAAATCAGGGACAAAGAGTAGACAGAAATAGAACAAAAATTTCATATCACTGTGACCCACATGTATACGGGGTGGGGGACAACTTAGGGAGACAATTTGGCTTGCCAGCAGCTAGGTGAAGAAAATGTGGTCAATTACATGCTTTAAAGGTCATGAGATAAAAACAAATTGACTACTCAGAATTACATCTGTTCTAGATAGTGAGATCGGGCAGGAATTTCTCCCAGGAGTCCTCATAAAGAGGATGATGTGTGATGTGGAAAACACGTTCTCAACAGCAACGTTATAATCAGAGGCTCTTTCTTATGAAGACCCTCGATATAAACTGATGGGATCCCACTGAAGTTCAATATACTAAGATTACTTTGGGGATCTTTAAAGTAGTTTCTTTTTTTTTCTTTTTTGAGCAGAACAAAATAAAAGTGCAGAAAATAAAAAGTGGAAGGTTCTGATCCTTCCTTGGCAATAAAGACTCATTTCAATGTTTTTTGTCCGACCCAAATCCAAAAGCTTCCAGGGACCATGAGAAGTTTTGCCTACAATTACTTATTGGTTGCTGTGGTCATTAGAAAGATGATTTTTTAATACAGGTGAAATGATGTATCTTTGGATGTCACATTGTTAGACTTAATCTGGGTAAATGTAATGTATTTGAAAGGAGCACACTCAGCTGTATCATTAGAGACAGGGTGGTTGTGGTGGTTAGAATCTCTCTGCTTCATTACTCTGCTTATGATGCTGGGACTGGGTCTCTGCAAACCACAATTCTCCTTCCCCAGCTCTGTCAACAGGGATCCCAAAAGGAAGATGGGGAGGCTGAAGGATGTTTGCTGTTTCTGCCTGAAATAATTCTCTATCTAGCAGCAGCAGTTGATTCCATAGCAGCAGTTGGGCCATTTTTGATGCGGTGGCAATTTATGATTACATAATCAATACCCACCAGGTATGCACCAAGTTGGTCATTTCCCATTTTGTACCTATTGTTAGATATTTTAGATGTGTTAAGAATTTATGATTATATTTCATTGTAATTGGTGATTACAAAAGATTCATGTGCTTCATGTAGAAAATTAGAATAAAATTGGAAAAGCACAAAACAGAAAATTAAAATTCTCTGTAATCCCACCATTCTTACTTATATTTTATCATTACATGTATATGTTATATTTATTTATATGTATTAAACAGGCTCTTTATTGCACACATTTATAAGGTGACTTTTCATTAAATCAATACTTTTTTCAGGACTTTTGAAAGAGTCCTAATTTATTATATCTCTTTAGATGAAAGACTGAAGTAAAATTATATTAAAAAAGACTCAAGCCTGGGAGCGGGGAGGAGGGGATGGATATACACACACATAACGAGTACAATGCACACTGTCTGGGGGATGGACACGCTTGAGGCTCTGACGGGGGGGGGGCTGCGGACAAGGGCAACATACATAACCTAAACATTTGTACCCCCATAATATGCTTAAATAAAACCTCAAGCCTAATTTTGAATATATAGTATTATTTTATAATTTAACTTATTTTTTTAACTTTTTTCATTTTTTCATCATCAAGCTGTGGTGCATATATAGTGCTATTAATCTGTATTCACTTTTAATTCAGTTGTCTTTTAAAGAAAAAGAAAATGTGAATGTTTCAGGCAGGGTGGAAAATAGTCTCCATCACATGTGCCCACAGCATTGGCTGCACAGAACCCAGTGATGATGGCAGATCAAGGTTGCTCTCAGTGCGGCAAAGTGTTATGACTCATTAGCAAAGTCTTCAGTGGGAGAGCAACACATGAGCCGTGTAGCCGCTAGTCAGATGGAGCTAAGGCATGTCCGTGGATCTTGCAAAGTGGAGCCTTTTTCATGTACCATGCGTTGTCACAAGGGAACTCTGCTCAAGTAAAGACTTCATGCATTTATCTAACGATAAACACTTGATAGTGTGTTCCAGTTATCTATTGCTAAATAGCAAATCACCTCAAATCTTAATAGTGTAAAACGATACCTATTATATTATGACCATGATTCTGCAGGTCAAATATTTAGGCAAGGCAGAGAGGAAACCGCTCATCTCTGCTCCATGATGTCTGGGGTCTCAGCTGGAAACACTGGAATGGCTCAACTGGGGCTCTATATGCAGGGCCTTGGTTTATGTCATTGGCTAGATTCCTCAGTTCTTCTTCACATGGTGTCTGCCATGGCCAAATGTGCAAAGTGCCTTCTTTGTTCACACATCTGGCTCCTGAGCTGAGATAGCAGGAACACATGGGCATTGGTTAGATGTCTCTCTCTTTCCATGCAGCCTATCCATGTGATTAGTTTGGGCTTCCTAACAGCATAGCAGTCCCAGAGTAGTCAGAGTTCTTCATGGTGGCTGGCTTCCTCTAAGTAAGTATTCTGAGTATGATCTAGCCTCAAAATTCACACATCACTTCTATTGAGTCATTACATTGGGAGTTTAAATTCTTTGGGGACCCATGGTTGGCTAGCAGTTACCACACAATATTTTGCAGATCAGTCAGCTTTCTCACTTGAATTATCTTCTCTGACACTTACCGTACTCTGTAAGGTGGAAGTGCGAGGATGCTCACAATTTAAAGTGGAACACGAGGAGGGGGATTCCATGGTTTTACAAGCCAAGAGGCCATTTACTGCTGGCAACTCCATGGCTGGGGATATTTTTCTTGGAGGGTATGTATCATACTAGCAAGTTCCAAGTCATAGGAAAGGAGGCAGAAGCAAACAGCTGAGTATTGGAGATGGAAGGTATTAGAGAGGAAAGTTCAGGAAAGAGAGAGTACACTTAATTACTAAATACTGTATAAAAAATACCATTTGTAATAAAAAGAAGTGGGGCAGCTTGGAACCAAATCTATAAACATTGCTCATAAATAGGGTCCATTTTTATGGAATTTATACACGAGTCAAGGAGAAGAGATTTTAAAGAAAACCCACAGGAGCAGATATTTAGGAAAGGCTTTATTGTCTCCTGTAGGAAGGCACCTAAAGATTACATGACTTGCCTTAAAATACATAGCTAATTAAATGGCAGAGCCAGGATGCATGCTCAGATTATGCAACTAGAAGTCAGTTACATTTTTTGCTGCATCATGAGATTTCCTAAACCGGACATCATATACTGTACAAATTAAAGTTCTTGGTTATAAATACAAAAACTTGCTTTGGCTAGTATAGACAGAAAAGAAATTTATTAGAAGGTTATAAGGTAGCTTTCTAAATGAACAGGATGTTTGGAGAATTAGTTTCAGAAAATATTAATGGAAATAGTCACAGTCAAGACAAAGAAAGAGGCTGGTTAGGGCATTGGCTCTGGCACTCACGGCCTCTGGACTCATTGTAGCCAGCAGCTATTGCCACTGCTGTTCTGTTAATGTTACTGATCACAACGTTAATGAATGTATTGAAGTCTTTGAGATTCTTCAAAATCTAAAGTCCCAGGTGGGAGCATAAGATCAGTCAAGCCTCTGTCACTTACCCAAGTTTCCAGGTGGTTTTTTAGAGAAGAAACTTCTAAGCCTATGTCCCTACCTTTCACCAAGGCACATACATGGGGAAAGGGAGTTCTCCAAATTGAAATGGGAGGTTGATTGCGTCTAGCCAGAAATAACAGCAAGTGTCTGCTATACACATTCTTACCTGCAGTGACCTCATTTCCCACTTACTCTATTTGAGCCTCCAGATGGAAGACACCATTCTCATTGAAAACATGTAATGGTTTGAGGTGAGGAGGCTAAAAGATGAATGTGGGGATTGCCCTGCCGAGCCCAGGATAGTAGTCAGTGCAGTCCACATTCTGAGGCTCCTTCTCTGTCCACTACAGCTGGTGAAAGGAAGGAAAAGAGGAGTTCAGAGAGAAGGGAGAAGCTGGCCAAAGGCTGGGACTTGTCCTTGTGTCCACGACAGCAATGCTGGTGTTTACCTTCATTGGAAGGCAATCAGAAAAGATGAGGGGGTGAAAGTCAATATTAAATCAGCCCTCTTTGAGGCCGAGATTACAGCATGATGGTGTGAGTAAGAATTGCATTTTTCAGAGTGACATGCTTAGAAGGGCTTTCAATGAATTCCCTGCATGACATCCTTAGCAGAGTATGAGGATTTCGTGTGTGCAGTCTAGCAGATGATTCTCTGCAGACTATAAGAGAAGGCCAAAAATGGGATGAGGCAGAGAGCAGGACAATAGTTTTAGAGGCTGTGGGATTTAATAAGAGGACGAGAATAAGTATCTATTGATTTGCTTTACGAAACCAACAGGGAAATTCAAAAAGGAAGTCTGTAAGAAAGGGACTTCCAGGGTCCAGATTAAGTTGAGAGAATTACT
The DNA here is from genome assembly GCF_000956105.1 of Propithecus coquereli. Taxonomy (NCBI): domain Eukaryota; kingdom Metazoa; phylum Chordata; class Mammalia; order Primates; family Indriidae; genus Propithecus; species Propithecus coquereli. Next base: position 8,485,523 of record NW_012155840.1, on the reverse strand, counting down.
TAGAGGAGATAATGAGTGAATTTGGCTTAAACAGAGATAAAAGCAAACTCGGACAATGAGCCAAGGTTTTGTCAGCAGAGAAGTTAGAGTTGGCATTGAACTAAAAGGATTTGATGAAATGAGCAGCATGAACAACTAGATTAGTTACCAGGGGAGGAGAAAGAATCAAATAAGGAGCCAGTTATACAATGAATATAGGAGGGTGAAATAGGAAAATGAATTCTTCAATATCCTGTAAGATCACCTAGCATATCTGGTCTGACAGGGATCAAATCCTTTAAAAGGCAAAAGAAGCTGAAACCAAGCAGTTTATATTTTTTGTCTCCTACCAGCCAAATGTTCATTGCTGTTATACAGATGGGAAAACTGAGGCTGAGAGATGTTGACACATTTGCACCAAAACCATGTATTTAGCAGTGGGCTAGCTGAGATTTAAGCCCACATCTGTGTGATTCAAAAGCCCAGACTTTTTCCACTTTATAGTGATGACCCTTGAATACAGAAAATTTACATTCATAAGTTATCTGTGCTTTTATTTCTTTCCAACCTAAGCATTAAATAGAAGAGAGAGGCTATTCTTGGATATCTTACTAAATTTTAAAGGAAACAAAGACTATATCAACACCATTTTTGTGGGGAGAAACGTAGAATGGGAGGGATCAACAAGTGCACCCTTCTCACTTTCCTTTCTCTCCTTATATATATTACCTATCCAGATTTCAAGACATTTGAAAAATCTTTTCAGCTAATGTTGATGTGGGAGAGACAGATAGCTGCCCTCCTCTTTTTGGTGTAGGGTTGTTGCTATGAAAAGTCTGTCCAGCAAGGGACTACATGTTCTAGCCTCCTTTTTATCTAAATAGAGCCATATAACTAGTCGCTTCCAGACCAAGGTCAATAAGAAGCAGGTGTGCTTTTTTCACTGGTCCTCTTTCCCTTTCTTCCTGCTGGATATTAGCATGCAGGATGACCTGGGAAGCCACCTGTTGAAGACAATACAGCCTCTGCCAGCCTATTACCATTAATTACCTACTCCACCCTCTTCCTCTCCCCAAACATGAAGGCCGGCATTAAATTATTACATGGGTAAGAAATAAAGTTTTATTTTGTGTTAAGCCATTAACATTCGGGCTTTTGTTTTTACTGTTACTGTTATAGCAGCTGGCATTACCTGAACTAACACAATTGAACTCCGTTACACGGGCTTTTGAATGCTCTTGCTTCTCTTTCTTCCCGTATCATTTTTATGTCTTCAGGGTCTATCATACCAGGGATGATAGAAGAGTATGAAGGGGAGTTGCATCTCACGTTTAATGTTGTTCCCTCATGGGTACAGAAAAAGAAAAGTAAGGGGTGTGAAAATAATTCTAACATGAAGAATTTATTCTATAAATTCTATCAATTTATTCTATAAAGACATTAATCATTTTTTTCTTTTTATAAACCTAATAGCATGTACAATTAAAAATTGGATGTCTGAAACCCCTGGGAAATAACCATTAGAATTAGCTCAATTATTAGTAGTATTTGAGCTTAATTCGTGAACCTGAGATTCTGCAGCTCATAGCTGGCAGAGTTAGTCCATTTGTTACTCACTAGAAAGTGTTTAATAAATATATATTGTGCTAAATGCTAAGTGCTATGTGGAATTACAAGTAAAATTTTTAAGTGTCCTTTCAGAGGTGACACAATGATACTAACTACAAAGATATTAAGGCAGCATTGCTCATAATAGCAAAATAAATAATATCAAGAATAGAACAGTGGATAATTAAGGCTATGCTATATTTGTCTAACACTCAGAATTATTTTTAAGGGGGGCTGAGTTTGAACTTTATTCATCAGGCAATTGGAGATCATTGAAACTTTTCGAGAAGATAGATGAAATGACAAAATTGCTTTTTAGCAATAATAACCAGCCAGTAGTATATAGGCTAAATTGAATTAGTAAGAGAATTGTGGATGAGATTACCAGTTTCCCTCAGCATTTGTTCTCTCCTTCTTTTATTAGCAAGAGAACTCTGGAGTATGAGCTGATCAAATAGCAGCCCAGCAAAAATCAATACTCCCAGTCTCCCGTGAGATAGGTGTGACTATGCAACTAAGTTCTGGCCATGGGTTGCTTTTACAGGAGATAAGACTGGGGTGTCACACCTTTCTCAAGTACCTCCCATAAAGATATCTTGGCCTGATGGGGGGAGCCAACACATTGGCAAAAACCAGACCTTTGTATCCTAGCCTATTGTTTCAATGACCATAAGATATTAAACTGAGAAAGAGACAGGGAGAATAAACAGAAGAGAGTGGCCAATGATTACTATTGTTTTCAAGCGTAAATTTTGTGTTCAAGCTGCAACTAGCCTGTGTGCTCTTGACACAGCAGTGCCTCTTATCTGTCTGTATGCTCTTGATCTCCCCTCAGGCTCTTACAATACCCTACAGGCTTTTCTCATGGACAGGATCCCCTTTTAAATGAACATATAACCAGATGCCAATGAAGATTCTTTCCCCGGGTTTAGTGTTATAAATTAAGAGCTTCAATATTGAGAAGTTGGAGTCCCCACAACAAATTCCCTCATAAATTGTCTCTTGCTCTCCACTCTTTCAGCTCTTTTATAGCCTCATGTGAGTGAGGGAGTCCAAAAGTTGTGTTAATAGTTTACAGATATAACAGGTCTATCTCTTAACTGCTAAAAATGAAATATAGCATCTATTATCTTACTTTAGCTGGGACTGAGACAGGACAGACTCCATTCTAACACATGGCTCCACAAATAGCAGAAAGCCACAAGCTAGAGAAAGCAAATAAAAAAAGAAACCAGGAGCATTGCTTAAAAGGATATGAGAATAAAAAAGGGGTGTCCCACCCTGAATAGCAAAAACAATCTTGAAAATGAATAAAGATGTAGGACTTGCATTTCCTGATTTTAAAACTTACTACAAAGCTAGGGTGATCAAAAGAGTGTGGTACTGGCATAAAGAAAGACATACAGACCAGTGAAATGAACAAATAAACCAGAAATAAACACTCAAATATGTGGTTGAATGATTTTTGACAAGGGTGACAAGACCATTCAATGAGGAAAGGACAGTCTTTTCAACAAATAGCGTTGGTAAAACTATATACCCACATGCAAAAGAATGAAGTTGGAACCTTACCTAACACCATATGCAAAAATTAACTCAAAATGGACCAAATACCTAAGTGCAGGACCTAAAACTATAAAACTTTTAGAAGGAAACATAGGACAAAAGCTTTATCACATTGGATTTGATCACAACAAAAAATAATTGAGGAAAGAGGGATGTCCTATGGCACCCAAGGACAGGAATACAGCCAAACTTTAGGAATAGAAAGGAACTTGGTGCTAGGAAGTCGAGAACCAGGGATACTTGCTCTGGATTTTGAATTGCTGGCTCCTGCTTCTCCCTGAATGACTGTTTTACTCTTTTCTCCTGGCATATCTGCTATTTCTACTATTCATTACACACGGTTGAAGATAGGATGTCTCAGAGCTCTATAATTTTTATGTATTCTACATTCAAGGAATTATCTAGAATGAATTAGGAATTCCATAGTCCTAATTCCAAATTTCTAAAAGACAGGGTATGATTGGCCCAGCTTACATCAGATGTCCAACCAACTATGAACATGGGGCAGGGGATAAACATGCCTTCCTGAAAGCCATCCTGTGAGTGAAGGCTTGAAGGTAAGGGGTCGTTTTGAGTTGGATAGATACTTCAAAAGTACCTTCTTCGTATATAGCAATAGTCTGTGGAAAATTGAAAGATATTGTGGAGATGGAATCAACAGGACTTGAAAGCCAATTGAACGTAAAGGGCCTAGAGAGGAGAAGGGGAAAGAAATGCTAACGACAGGGTCAGAATAACTCAGAAGAGAGCAGGGGCCTCTGAGGTCAAAGGGGAAAAGACTGAAGGATAATGCTTCTACTTTGCACATATAAAGTTTAAGATTCTCATGTGACATTGGATGGCAGTTGGTAAAATGGGCTAGAATTCAGGAGAGCGCTGGGAGTTGGAGATATAGATTGTTTTATCTATTTAGCTGAAGAATTGATTCTGAGCACCTTTTTTGGCAGGTCCCTTTTAGGCTCTGGGAATATAGCAATGAACAATACAGACAAGTGGTCTTAACCCAGGCAGCTATATCCTTCATGGTTTCATTAATAGCCTTAAGAAACTCCATGAACCTCTTCAAATAATGAAAAACTTTGTGTGTAGATGCTGAAGTGTCTGTTTTGGGGGGGAAGAAAGTCCCTGGCTTTCAACAGAATCTCAGAAGAACTGCAAATACAAAACTATAGTTAGACATTAAAAAATATGGAGAAAGAGAACACAAGCTGTTCATTGACAATGTCTTGATTAACACCAATATTGACTGTGTGGAAGAGTGAAGAAAAACCAGAAAGGAAGCAGTCAAATCCAAGACAATCTAGAAAAATAATATTTTGAAACATTATTCGATGTATTGTATTTCTCTTTCTTGCCAATTCCTTCTCACGTGCAGTCGACTATACACCCTTGATGCAAAGGCTTAATGTGTTAAGGAAACAAAGAATAAAGGGGGGAAAAAAAACTCAGCATGAAAAAGAATCATATTCTTTTTGAGTTTCAAAAGAGGCTCTTAAAACCTGTGACATGGACAACTTTGAAAGAGAAAGCTTTTTCTAAAGTTCCCTCCACTCCCCATCAAAGCTAAGAGTCTGGTAAACTCAGACTATTTTCTTCTTAAACTATAGAAGCTGTGAGAATTCATGATCATTCAAGAGCAGATTTTGCACCATGGAGAGAAGAATTCTTTTTGGGCTGAGGGAGAAGCCTGGAGAGAAACAAGAAAGAAGAGCAAGGAGATTGGATGCTGGTGTGAGCTCTCGTCTCAGGGTCAAAATCTGGGTGCAAGATGAGATACCCAGATGGGTTTGGGGATTGAAAACCAAAGAACCTTGTGTTCCTTTTTCAAACTCTGGAAGGTGCCTGAGGGTCTCCTGCCAACAAAGAATAGTTAAAAGAAAGCAAAAATGTTTTCAGGGCAGGTCTAGGCAGAGCATGAATTGAGATAGCCTCTCCCCACTATCTCCACCTACCTCCCAGACCTCGTGGATTTCCTTGAGAAATATGAGGTCCAAAAATGTTTTGTGTGTCTAAGGAAGCATTGAAATAGCTGAGAGTCAAGAGGTAGTCTTCCTGAAAGGGGTTGTTACCACAAAAGATAGGCCAAAATGACCACTTATGAAAGAACAAAATGAGGCCAGGAAAGCCTTTTGCAGAAGCTGCAGGGTGGCCAGCAAACGCTGTGAATGAAAGGAGGATGTGACTAAGTCTGAAAGGATTATAGTGCCAGCCACCCTGAGGTAGGAGTGAGTCAGCAGAGGCAGACCACTGATTTTCCAGCAGCAAATCATCATGCACTTGCAGAACTGGGAGACAGGAGTGTCATCAGAAGTAAATTCCAGCAGAAATAGTCTCTCCCACATGGGAAGCAAAGATAAGCCCCTCTGAGTTTTGATCAGCCTGGGGAGAAGGAAATGAGAATGCAGAAGGCAAGAATCAGAGAGATTTGTGTTTTAGCCCAGAAAAGCCTCAGTGATTCTGATTTAATAAATCTAAGTTTTTACTACTAATGGGCATAGGAGTCACTAAATTCATTTGGAATGAAATAAAATTTTATCTTTGTTTGTTCAATCTACACAGTGTGTAAAAATTATCCCTGCTACAACAGAAGTTAATTCAGGAAAGTGTCAGGTATCAGAAGCAGAAGAAGATTTCAAGAACGAGCACAGGGT